>NC_056728.1:1877160268-1877430268 GCF_019279795.1 Protopterus annectens | reverse complement strand
ATGCTGGATACGAGCCATGGCTGATGACACCCATCAAAAATGCACACACACCTGAGCAAGAATTCCATAATGGGGCACACGCACAAACACAAAATGTAATCGAGCATGTGTTTGTGGTGCTAAAGTCATGGTTCCAGTGCATGGACACATCTGGTGAGCCTTGCAGTACTCACCAACTACATGTACCCAAATTGTCATGGTATGTGCCATGCTACACAATATGATCCTGTGAAAACAGCTGCAGTAGGAACAGCATGGGGCTGGGCCAAACAGCCCCCCACCATTGCCAAGGCCATCACAGGCAGAGTGTGACTCGGAGGAGGAACAACCTGAGCCTGCCCCAGTAGGCAGAAGGAGGTGTGCCCACTATGCCTTGGCCTTGGCAAAGAGGCAATGCATAGCACATACACTGGCTCAGTAGGAACCCTGGAAATGATACCTCTCTCTGACTCACACATAAAATAAAAGGGATGCCTAACTTGACACTACCTGTTTTCAAACATGTATAGGGAGTGTACTATATGCATCTGACATAGCCAGCCCTGCAGCACCACCTGAGGCATGATTGCCATGTTTTAAGCAATATAAAGCAGTGCTAAGCAGCTTTTACCACTGTTTAGCATATTTAAGCACAATTGTGCAGAGCTGCACACCACGCAAACTAGTGCAACGTTGAGCAACATTGGGCAACGTTGGGCAACGTTGGGCAATGTTGGGCAAAGTCAGGCAAAGTCGAGCAAAGTCGGGTAAACACGCTCACACCTGCTTTACTGTTCCTTTACCAGTTAGGTCTGCCCAGCAGGAAAATAAAAAGCAGTGACAGGGCTCAAACTCAGGATATTGTGCACTATAGTTACAGTACTGAACCACTATGCCATGACAGCATTTCACTAGCACAGACACAGCAGGACAATTGCAGACTAACACAAACACAAACAAATGCTGTAGCATGCCCTCTGAACTTCACCCCAGGCCTATGCAGACAGATAACAGCAGGCCAGGCAGTGTGATGTGGGTTGGGTAGGCTATGAAGTCACAAACTAATATATGTGAATTTGGAAGCTAAGATCTGTAGTACAGTAGTATGCCTCAAGCCAGTATGATAGGCAACAGTACAGACTGAAATGGAGTACCTGACATAGCAGTGCAGGCCTAGAAAATGTGTATAAGTGTCAGGTTAACCCCTCATCCTATGTACACCCACAGTAACAATCAGGTCTGCCCCCTGGGTAGAAATGTACAAATAATAGCTGTCCCTCCTGTATGTAGAAATGTTGTTAAGTCTATGCAAAGTGACTCATGGAAGACCTGCAGGCACAGCGTGCTTCCTGTCGATGTACAACACAAAAGTGAGCCCTGAAGTAAAAACCAGCTTGATTTTTCACACACATATAGTATATATGTCCATACTGGGCATGCTCACACACTTAAACAAATTTAGCAAATTTTAGTCAGCAACATACTAAAAGGTCATACTGGGCATGCTCACACACTTAAATAAACGAAGCAAATGTCAGTCAACAACATACTGAAAGGTCATACTGGGCATGCTCATGCACTTAGGCCATGTCTGAGTACAGTAGTGGGCCACACATATCTTGCAGTTGCAGTTCTTACCTCAGAAACTTGTCAGTATTCACCAGTCCTGCCTTGCGCACACAGTGATATGAAAACAGACCCATATAATATATTGAACTCCTGTCATAATCAAACTATGTACTACAAGTACTTAAGTTATTGAAAGAAAGTGAAAATTCAAAGAAGATCAATAAATCTCCGATCAGTATCATCAATAAACAATGAGCACAACTAATACTTTCCAATCCATGCTCTGGCAAAAATATTGTCAAAGAGTCCATAGAGAACCATGAAGCTTTCTTTCACTATGTCATAAATATCAATGAATATTAATATCAATAAAGACCATTAGCGGCCTGAAATACATTCCATACACAGACCGCCTCAAAATGCTCCATCTGTACTCTCTCGCATATCGCCTACTCAGAGGTGATCTCTGCCTAACATACGAAGCTATGTCAGACACAGAGCTGTTGGGCATGCTCCACGTAAAACACTCACAATCCCTCTGCTCTTTGGCCACAAAACCCAGAGTGAAATACAAAAGGAAGGGGTGTATCCATTTACCTTATGGATACCCACACCTTCAGGTTAGTGGCACAGCATGAAGCATTGGAGACCATGCAAGTGCAACTAACATTGGGCAAAGCTGCTTATCAGATTGTAGCCTGCTACAGATCACCTACCTTGTCTCAGGAACCTCAATCAGTATTCCTGAGAACAGTGGAAAATATAAAGGTCCTACCAAACACCATTATATGAGGAGATTACAACTACCCAAACATTGAGTGGGAGAATTACTCATGTACAACGTCCTTTGTCCAATGTTTCCTAGAGTTTAAAAACTCAAACACCCTGGAACAGCTGGTCACCATGCCCACTAGAGGTGAAAACATACTGGACCTGATCATCACCAATATGGGGTACCAGTGTTCCACAACAGAGATAAACCCCTCACTGGTAATACCAGATCATAAAGTAATCACACTGGACATCCACATCCCCCCCAATCAAGGAAACCACTGTGAAGACATTTTCAAAAGCAAATTGCACACTTCCCAAGACCAAAGTGGAAAGTTCCAAAGCCCCCTTGCCATAGGATAATGCTATACAATCTGCCAAATCATTTACAAGTGCATTCTATGAGCATCTACAGGGATGCATGGATCAAGACATCCCAAATAAAACCAAGACACACTCCTCCAAAAATAAGAAACCAATCTGGTGGTCTTTGCCCATAAATAAGCTATACAACAGAAGGAGGAAACAAACACATGATAGAGCAAACTTCACAAAAGAAAAGGCATCACTGATCATTATTAGCAAGAAACAATGATCGCTCATAAAATAATCCAAGGCCAGTTTCTAAAGACAAATTTCCAAGGAATGTAAGAAGAACAACCACAAAGCCTTCGTTAGCTATACGAAACATTTAGGTGGCAACTGTCAAATATGCTGTCAGCTACTGCAAAATGGCAAAAGATACACTGAACCAACTGACATTGCCCACATCCTGGCGGACAAGTTCAGTGCAAACCCCCCCCCCCATCACTCCCAAAAGGACCTGTGTCGATCCCAGAAGAATGTAGAGCTCCAGACTTTGTGCACATGCAGGTAAAAACAGCCCTCTCCAAAGCTAAGAACTCAGCATCAATGGGACTGGATGGTGTCCCAGGCTGTGGCTTACACCAGCCCCAAAAAGAACTACACCCTCACCTACATTCACTGTCCAGACTCAACCTTACCTCAGGCTATGTACCCAAAGAATGGCATACAGCAACAGTCATCCTGCTCCACAAAGGGTTGCCACAACAGACCCTGGAAACTATTGCCCTATAGGCCTACTCAGCCTAGTCTGCAAAGCTATGGAGCAAATTATCATGGAATCCATAAACAGAGATGTTGAGAACCTCCAGACACTGGACTCTACCCACCTTGGCTTTGTTAAAGGCAGATCCTGCCTCCTAAACCTAGTTGACTTCTTTGAAACAGTTACCAAGGACATAGATAGAGGTGAAAGTAGTCCACACAGCCCACCTGGACCTCACTTAGCCATTTCAACACCCTTCCCAACTCTGGCATCATGGACAAGCTTATGAGCTTGAACATTAACAGCTATGTCACAGGATGGGTGGCCAAATGGCTCACAGATCAAACACACATGTTCAGAGTTGCGGGTGCCATGTCAGACTCTAAACCAGTCACAAATGGCATCCCGCAGGTCTTGGTCCTGGGACCCCACCTGTTCAGTAGATACTGCTCAGAGGTACAGGCAAGCACAGGAGGAGTATGGCTGAACAAGTTTGTAGATGACTGCTAACTGGTCCATAATTGACTCTGCAGCTGACACAGACATCCTCCAGAAGGGTCTTACAGAGACAGATACCTGGTGTCAAAACAATGTCCTCAAGCAGAATGCCAAAGAATGTATAGTCATCCCCTTTGGATAAAACAAAGTGCACACAAAGTACCACATAGGTAGTAATCTAGTATGTATGGAGAATGTAATTATGGCCCTGGGGACCCAGGTAGATAGTAAACTCTCCTTTGATGATCACATTGCCAAAGTGTTTAGAAATTCCTTCTATGCAGCCCACCTAATGCCACTTAATATAACCCACTTTTTCTAGTCTGATGATGCCACCATCCTACAAATATACCCATGGAAATGAGAGCACCCATTAATGTGTATAGTGTGTCGTGTAAATGCGTAGTGCTCTAGTATCAAAAAGTAGTTAGGTAGGGGTTTGAATCCTGCACTTGACAACTGTATGTGTGTGCATGTATCTCCTTGGAGAGGAGCAACCTTTTTGGAGACTACTACAACACCTTAAAAGTGGTATACTTATCTTTGTCAAGTCTGATGATGTCACCATCCTACAAATATATCTGTGGAAAAACAAATTCCCAGTAATATGTATAGCATGTCGTGTAAATGCGTACTGCGCTAGTTTTATAAAGTAGTTAGGTAGGGGTTTGAATCCTGTACTTAACAACTGCATGAGAGTGTGTGTGTGGGTGTATCTCCTTGGAAAAGAGCAACCTTTTTGGAGACTACTACAACACCTTAAAATTGGTATACTTATCTTTGTCAAGTCTGATGATGTCATCATCCTACAAATATACCTGTGGAAAGGAAAACTTCCAGTAATGTGCATAGTACATTGTGTTAATGTGTACTGCTCTATTATCAAAAAGTAGTTAGGTAGGGGTTTGAATACTGCACTTGGTGTGTGTGTGTGTGACACTGTTGGTCAATGTGTTGTGGGTTTTGCTTTTACTACTGCATGACATATCACTATGACAACAGTATGTGCATTGCACATGTCAGGTAGCTGTGTGGCAAATACATATAAGTACATGTGACCTCAATTGTTTCATAGGTGGGAACCCTGCTTTCTCCATGAACACATCTGTCATCTTTGCCAGAGTGTGCTGCCGCTTTCCAGACCTTAGGACACATCTGTATGCTTGTGACAAGCCCAGCCACAACAGTGATCCCTGGCCTGGGTCATCCGTGTCACACACACTCATTACGGTTTCTTTTGAATAGTGTGAGTGAGGGTTTATGCCTGAGGTATATTTTAGACCTGTTCAAATGCAGCAAAGTCTGTCAATGATGGCTATTCATTATAGGTGTACAACAACCTTTGTGGATATTCATGCAGACCCCTTACTGCTTATGTGATCCAACGAGAGATTTCAAAATACCTTTGGAAATGTGATTACCAAAGGAGAGATGATGTAACACTTGGCTGCATGTACACATTGGTACCTGTTTAACATGTTGGAGGCTACTACCTATGTGGTACTGTGGGGGTACTATGTTTTGTAAAGGTGGATGACTATGCTTTAGTTGGCTTATAGCTTTTCAGCATGGGTTTGACAACAGGTATCTGTTTGTATGATACCCTTGTGGAGGATGTGAGTATCATCAGGAGAATGCATTATAGACCACAGTATGCATTTCCAGACGTGGACGGACATATCCCTACTGTGTTTGCTTGTACCTAAGAAAGCTATATGCCAAACAGGAGTGGTCCCAGAAATGGGTGCAGGTGAATACCACTAGTTACTGGCATAGTATAGTACCTGAAGGATCCCACTCTGGCTAGGCGTATAAATGCCCTAAGGCAGATAGCCTAGTATGAACCTATGAACCTATGAACCAAATGTTACTGTGTGTCCTACATCTGTGTGTCAGTTGTCAAGACATCATCTAATGATTGTTTATGATCAGGCTGTTGAGGTTATGTATACTACCAGAATGCAAACCAATGACAGATAGTAACAGTATCACCCACAGCACAGTGTCAAACCATGTCATACACACATGTGTACCCAAGTTCCAAAATGTGTGTAGTACAATGCATACTGGCCACCAATAGAAACTATGGAGTGTTAACACTGTGTAATACAGGGCATGTCACCCTGCCCATGTGTCCACTATGCACGTACATGCAGACAGTGCACCTCCACCATGTTCACAAATGTACACCTGCAAATCTGTGCTGCACACATCCCACAAGTACTGTCCACTCTCTAACACATGCTGCCAATACTACACACATCAGCCAAGTGGCACATGGGCGGACAATACACTATTGGAATTAACACTGGTGTAAACAATACTACATTGACAATCATAGCTTTAATGCATGATGGCTGTTCAGCTACACCTTCAAGGATATCATTACACTTTACTGCTGACAACATGCTAACATTGCTATACTGCTATAAAGTCACCCTGTGCATCAGCACAATGTTAGCCTGTTCCTGCATCAATGTTACAGATGACAGGAGGTGGCACAGGTTTCATCATATGCACAGGGTGTGTTGTTGGTTTGCAGTGGCCTACATTGTGCCATACAATCGACATGTGTGTGTGTGTGTGTGTGTGTGTGTGTGTGTGTGTGTGTGTGTGTGTGTGTGTGTGAGGGCCAAGAGTACTGCTATGGGCCAATGTTGATGTAATGTGTGTGGGTATGTGTTAGCCCTAGGTGTCTGGTTTATGTGTGTGTCTGCATGCACACAGTTCCACCATGTGGCTGCCATACATGGGGATTTGTGGAACAGCCACAGACTGTACCTGCCAGGCTTTACAGATCACTGTCTCTGGCCACGGATATGGTACCTGTGCCTGGCAGGGGTGCTACTGACAGTATCAGGTACTAAGCCAGACAGGGTACTATCCTCAGAGGTAGACATTTGTACACTGGACCCAGGTCCCTGCTGGGACTGGCCAGAGCCACGTGCATGTAGTCTTCTAGGATGGTCTATGGACAGCCCACCCCCAACATTGCTGGGGCTGGTACTGGCACTATGGGAGCGGCTGTGACTTGAGGGACGTCCACGGTGACTGCCAGCTGCTGATGTTGCTGGCATATGTCCACATCGACATCTCAACTGTCCCGCACTGACCTGACACATGGACATGACATTGTGGAGGACATCTAATGTCTCACCCCAACATGTATAAGTGACCTCAGTGTAATTATGGATGGCACCTGCTAGGTCATGGATACTGTCATTTAAAGTGGTGTTATGTGCCCTCTGTGCCCTTAGTCCCTGTCTGGTGTACCGTTCCATACGTGCCTGTGTCTCCATGACAGCCTGGAACATGCCTGAGGTTGTAAGACCTGTGGCACATCTGCCAGGGGAATGATGACCAGCAGTGCTCTGACGAAAACCCCTGGACATCTGCCTATGTGGTACCATTCCAGACTTCTGGGTATGGCTGCTGTGTCGGGATGCATGTGCCATAGATACCACACTGTCCTGGCCAATGCCAACTGTACACTGTCCCTCAGCTAAGGGCATTGGTGATGGATGTATTAGCAGTAGGACTGTGTGCATGGATGGAGTGGACACTTGTGTACTGTTGATTGGTGGCACAAAGACAGACCCTGGCAAACATGCCTGTGCCTCAACACACCTATCCTCATTATCACTATTTGTGTCAGTGACATCAGGTTCCCTGCTGCAGTGAACCAGCCCAACCTTAGCACCTATGAGAGGAAGACAGGAAACAAACTTTACGACCTGTACATGATGTCGGAACACAAACACACATGAACAGATGCACACATGCACACATGCACAAATGAACACATGCACACATGTACACATGCACACATGCACACATGCACACAAATACACTCCTCGCTAAAGCAGACAAACACACACACACACACACACACACACACACACACACACACACACACACACACACACACACACACACACACACACACCACCAGCAATCCAGAACATACGCAATAGCAGTTGATGGTGGGGTACAGTATCACAAGCCAATCAGTCATATCACACGTGTCAGCATGCAGGACGTGTGTTGCTCAACAGCATGCAGTGCGAGTGTAGACAGTCCAAGATAATAACAGTATACATGGCTTTGATGCATGTGTGTTGTTGTTCAGTGATTGGCCTCACCCTGGAATGCAATGTTTACATGGACATAACATTGCTGTGCAAGTATTAAAAGTTCTTCAATGTCCTGTGCACCACCACTCACAGGTATACATACCATGCCTGGATGTGTATCTGTGTGTCACATAGATATCCATTTCTGATTAGAGCATCTGTGTCTTTAGCAGATAATTGTGAACACAGGTTTAGCTCATGCATGCTATGTATACACACAGGATGAGTGGTGCATGTATACCTGATGGAATACCATTGCTCAACATAGCCATTGTACAGTGGTTATGGTGAGTGTAGAACATATTGTGGACATGCCAGTGTCAGCCAAGACATGGCATGCTACAACACAACCGCAACATTAAACATCACACATACCCAATGTGTGTCATGTGACCTATACACTCAATAGCATTACAAGACATATATGTGTCACTTTAAGCAAATGGTGATTGCTATGCATATTGTGTATAGGTGCATATGTTTGCACATATACAACATTAAGGTGTATAGCAATGAATGTTATGTGTAGTACTGTGGTTACTGTAACTGGATGGGGTGTACTACCATGAGACATCATCATGCAGCATCATGTGGTCACTCAAGGCTAGTAATGTGTGCCAGACCGGCACCTATCATGCTGTACCTGAACTGCAGTACCATGGCTACATTCACCATTTCACAGCCAGTTGTTACATGGGTTTGTAAGGTGCCCAATTGGGAGCATTGCCTAACATGAATGTGTTATGTGTTGAAGAGTGTCGCACCACCCCATGATAGGCCTCTACCCCTCAGGTATATTATGTGTGCTGTGTGGATGGCATTTGGGATACTGGAGTGTGACCTTACAGAGGGTGTCTGAATACACCATGTGTAGTATATTAACGTGTACTGCGTATGACAAAGTTGTGTATGTTGTGTGCATGCGTATCGACTCTGCCTATCCAATGTCCACTATAGTGTAGCCACAACTGTTTGGAATGCTCTGTGTATTGCATGTGTTTGAGGCAGCTACTCACATTACTGAGATGTGCATAGTCTCACAGCAAACATGCACAGCATGCATTATGCGTAGGTGTGTTACATGTGTACATGGCCTACACCTCACCTATGACATGCACATTTTATTTGCAATATTAAATGTAGACCACACTCACCAGCATGGGTCTGCTGCCTTGCTGTCACACCAGAGGGACCTACAAGGATATGAGACAGTTTGTCAGTGGCAACAACTGTGGCATTGCTACTGTGCGTTTGCTGTCTTACAGTAGTACAACTGTTGACAGTCACAGGCCTACAGATTATGTTCCAATTATCAGTATTGCACAACACCAGGCTTCACATCTTCTAACTACACAGTACACATCTCACATATGCATGATCTACCAATAGAGGTAACAGTAGTCCACAGATAAGCCATGTTACCTGCATGCTCTGTGTGAACTTGCTGGGTGGCTCCGGCCTCCATGACGATACATGTGTGCTGTTGTTGTTGTTGGCCAGGAGCCACCAGGCTCAGGAGCAGCTCCTCCACTCTGGTGAGGGGGGCATGGATGGTAACCCTACCAACTGTGGCAAGCTGTTGTCTACGGACATCAGACACACGCTGCCGGACATGTCTAAGTAAATCACTGCAGTGATGGCGTACCTCCTCATATGTCCAGTTATGCATGCCTATGTCATTTACCCTATGGACAATGCCTTGCCACAGTGCAGTCCACTCATGCTGGTCCTGGCTGGTTCTTGAGAAAAGCAGGGTGTAGTGCTGAACCAGACTGGTTATTACTTCATCCTCAGCTGGACTATAGGTTGGGTTGCGATGGTGGGCCATGACCTTAGTAGACAATGAAACAATATATGTGAGCAAGTCATGTGGCACACTTAACATTCTAAAGTACAGATATCACTGAACTGCCATATATAGCAACCTATTGGCTGTCAGAGGATACACACTTTCAATACACATATCAGTGCTCAACCCACAACTGCCTGACACTGCCTGGCATGCTCTATATATTAAACCATGTTCTGCACAGCAACAAAGAGAAACCAGTATGTAAGACTATACAACAGTACATGGCAGACTGTATGCAACACAATGCACCACCTAGCCACAGGAGGTATATATCAGGCTAATGCATAAAGAAATATGTCATCCATTGCATTGATTGTAAAGTCCAGTTACAGTATTACCAGTATACCACACTAGTTGTTGATGGCAAACCCCTGCCTAACATATGTGCACATTCATAAATATAGGTGGCATACTGCTGTAGTAGACTATGCATGTTGCTAGATACGCACTTATATCCTGTAACACACACATGACTGAGGGCATGTTACAGGCATACCCACGCACACATCAGACATACATACAAGACACAAAAGTATGGCAACCCAGATGAACTTTACCTGTGTACCATACAGTACTGTGTGTCAGTACTTACAAAACCTTATGCCTGAGGTATGTAATCTGTGAGGACTACAGGGAACACACAAAACAGTGGTTCCAAGCAATGTGGACATACAACATACTGTGCTGTTTAGGCCTACAGCTTCAGGTAGTACTACAGTTCATACGGGATTTGGATTCACCAGCAGTACCAATCAATAAGCATACATGTACTGCTTTAGCCTACAATGGCACACTCCAGTCAAGACCAAGGGACTACGTCAGACCGTATGCCATACTGCTTTTTCTGCCTAGCAATAGCATACACATCTTTTGCTGGGATCAGAGCTAGGACACAAAATACCATGACAGAAACAGTTTCCCACTAAGCTATCACACATATACACACCTTTGACACATTCACCATTATACTCAGTCAACCTCACATAGCAATTATTGCAACAAGTACATGTGAGTGTGTATCGGTTCATAGGTAGGTAATAGGCTATTGGCCCTAGGGCCTATAGAAGTCTAGCAATATGGTGCCCTGGCCTTTGACACCCATGTAATTTAATTTCATGTGCCCCTGTCAAGCAGAGCCACAGAGGTGATTCCCGGGGTGTATTTCCTATCTCTCATCCAATCATCAGAATTATTCATGACGACTGCTAATGAGGAGCTTTGTTTGCTATTGATAAGTAGTTTGTTCCAGAGTATGGGATGTCTCTGAGATAGGAATCTATCCCTCCAGCATGTTCTGTTTATTGAGGTGACAAGGTTTAGGTCCCTAGAGCATGTAGCTCATAGGGATTGTGATCTGTTTATGTGGAGCATGTCCAACAGCTCTGGGCTTGACATAGCTTTGTATGTTAGGCAGAGGTCACCTCTGGGTAGGCAGTATGCGACACAGTCTAGCTGTGGTTTTGTGAGATGATCTGCATAGAGCATCTGTTTGAGGCTGGTAATACTCTTTGTGAGGTATGTCTGTGGCCTTTCCAGTTGCTGTAGATGTCTTGTGAGGTACATACTAAAAGGAGCATTGTACTCTATAATGGGTTTTATGAGTGATGAGTAGAGGGGAACACTGATCTCTTTTTTCCCTGGATGACACACCTTTTGTGATGAGGTGCACCATGTAGACATATTACATGACTAGTGTGGCACTGTGATTATTAAAGGGGAGACTACTGTCCACCTGTGTCCCATGGTCTCTTATCACACTTTTGGTGTTAAGTAGACTACCACCTATGTGGTAGTTCATGGGTACAGAGTTTTACCAAAAGGGATGCCAATGTATTTTCGACATTGAGCTTGAGGTCATGGCTTTGTCACCAGGCATCTGTCGCAGTAAATATGACCCTCTCTCTCTCTCTCTCTCTATATATATATATATATATATATATATATATATATATATATATATATATATATATATATATATATACACATACATGTAAACATCCATTGGTGTACATATAGATATACATATAGGCACATATACAGTCCACCTTAAATGGTGGGAATATCAATTATGCAAAGGTTGTGAGGTATACAGTTATGTAATAATATTGCACAATCTTGTGCAAAATGCATTGAAAGTGTTTTCAGCCCGTGTAGCTTTAGCAGGCCTCACTGGCTGCAACACTGCAAACCTAACAAATCACACCCACAGCATTTAACCACCACAAATCATATACCAGCACTGTATGCTGTCTTGTTGGCCACACACTACAACCTACATACAAATATGCACATAACAACCTTTACCAACATATATATGCTCACCCTTCACAAACAGTTGCAGTATGTCCCTTGCTCTATGCACATGTACAGATGCTAATATATCTGTCACAGATATATCTCTCCATGTGTGCCATACACACACAAGGTCCACACTGTTGTAAGTCCCTGGACCTCACGGCTGACATGTTGGGCCTTGCTGCAACATGAACAGGTGTCACATGTGAGCACACAGTAATATTAGACGGTGTATATATAGCTGCAAATGCTAGATTAGCATACTAGCCTGGTACAGCACTTGCCAATGCTAAGCTACACGTTAATATGACTACCATGCATGTGTTACTCTGTCACATCCATGTTTATATAGCTGTATGTGCTACTCACCCAAACAGCCATTGTCCACACTACTGTACAGAACACAGATAACATGGATCAGATGTTTGACATTTAATGCTGAGCTACATATGTCACTGCTATGTCCCACTGCACACAGCAGCACACTGATTTGTCCATGGAAGTAGTTATGCAGGGCATCTGTGCATAGATGCATACTGCTGCCACATATGGATGTTTTAAAGCATGTAGAGTACTCTTCAAAAACATCTACGACATGTCAGTAAATGCATATCTGTTACATACCTTTCCTTTGTATGTATTGGTAGTATTAAGTTCCGTGTGTCTTTTTTTTCTGTTAATGTTGATGTGTGTGTGTGTCTG
Organism: Protopterus annectens; assembly: GCF_019279795.1. Lineage (NCBI taxonomy): Eukaryota > Metazoa > Chordata > Ceratodontiformes > Protopteridae > Protopterus > Protopterus annectens. The sequence goes on along the minus strand of NC_056728.1, from coordinate 1,877,417,400 downwards.
TCTGTCTGTCTCTCTCTCTCTCTCTGTCTCTCTCTCTCTCTCAATAGCTGCAGTGGAATGATTGTGTGTGTGGCCAGCAAGTACAGCCTGCTTTCATAGGTATCTGCACATGTGCATGTGATGGCCTCTGCACAAATTGGTGGCCACCATTCAGTAATTGCATGCAGCCTGCTGTGTGGTAATTGCAGTACTCACTGTCATAGCAACCCAATGCTATAAATTGCTAAGTCAGGTAGGCATAGCCCTTTTAGCTTTCCAAAGTGGGACCCATGCTTGTTTGCTGTGGACACCGTTGTTAGTCAGAAGGTTGGTATAGTTCTTATATCTGAAGCTAGGGGTGTAGCCAGTGATTTAAATGTTGTACTCATACCTGAATATTGCCACTTCCAGTACACAGTTGTCAGTGTAGAATTGTACTCACCACTACAAATGCTAACACAAGATACACGGGAGTATGTGGTTTCTTTTCTACTTATACAATTAACTGCCATACATAAGTAGTTATTGAGATGTAGTCATTTGGCAAGTGAACTGTTTGTAAACTGCTATACTGTGAATATTAATGTACTCACTTCTGCACAGTTTGTGCTTTTTTATTGTTGACATTAGCACAGGATGCTCAAGAAAACTGGACAATTCCAGTACTGAGTATACCTATCTACATCCTTGGTAGACCCTGAACACACAGGTATATTGTACATTTGGGTGGGGATGCAGACATAAAGATAGCATTATGTATTATTGTGTGAATGTTATCTTGCTGGACTTAAAGGGTTGCTGTGTACCTGTTAGTTTAGCAAGGCAAGCAGTCTGTCTGCATAGATCCCAACTGCGGACCTATCCAGATGGTAGCCAGACGTTAGGCTGTTATTCTCTGTCTGTGCAACGCACAGGTCTTTTTGGCACTGGTACAACAGCATTGTTACAGTCGTTTGCTACCAGTACATGGCGACATCCTTTGGTATTTCAGTGTTGTACTCCTGCATAAGGGTATGCTTGTGGAACTCCTTTCAAAGCTATTTGCACAGTGTGTAACAGCAGAAAAGCTGATATGCCTGTGTGTTTCTGCCTCGGCCAGGCCTCTGAAACACTGAGGTACATATTTAACAGAGTGAGGTAAAGGTAGGTAAAAGTGAGGTACACCTTCAAAATATTAGAGACAGTAAGTGGAGACTTTGAGAGAACCAGTGCATATGGATTACTACACCTTTTCTGAAGTACAAGCAGTGTCTAACTCTGACATATTGTCATTATTCATTAGGTGTAATACCCCACCTTTCTGCCTAACATCAGTACTTTTCAGGGAATTCAGAGGGACACAGCTAACATATGTTTCAAAATCAGGGGCATCCCTGAAATGTAGTCACAGTTTGGATGTATGTCCCCTGCCCTAATCAGATATACCACTGTTTGTCCTGCTATGATACTGTGTGGGGGTTGTAAAGTGCTGCTGTAACATTATTTCCTGCTAGAGTGGCTGGTTCTCTTATCACAGTCATGTAATGCAATTCCAGAACAACTGCTGGTAAAGTTCCACAGAACAGGTTTTGTTTTATGGCATTCCTATTTTTCCATTACATTCACTCATTCTGATGCATGATATATCTATTTCAGCAACAACATGCAGTATGTCTACTGTGGCTTAGTGGTACTTCATGCAGTCTAGTGTGTCCAAGGTCTGGGGTTCGAGACTGACAGAGGTGTTTTATTTTTCTGCTGAGCAGAACAAGGGCCCTCACATGCAGGATGACTAAGGCACTTTTAAGCAGTTTTAAGCAGGTTTGCGTGAAGGTTAGCAATACTTAGCTAAGCGCACACAAGCGCACACTCGTGCAAACCCGCTAACTACTGCTTAAAGGTGCTTACTCCTGCTAACCCTCGTGCTCATTTCTTTGAAAGAAAAGAAAATGGGGAGATAGGAAAGTGATGAAAAATGGGCACAAGGAGGGAAAGACAGTAGGGAGAACAGCTCGGGATGTGCAAAATGGGTGTAGGGAAGGACCATAGCTGCCCATTTATTTTACAGCAACAGCTGTGCATATGCAATACTTTTGGAGGGAAATATGAAACCTTCCACCCCTAAGAAAGGGGTGAGGATAACAAAGTATGTTGTACTACCAATTAAATATCAGTTTATGTGTCCAACGGACATGTGTGCAAAATGGGTAGCTATGTATGGGGTGTAGTTATTTTTTGGGAGCAGATTGCTCTTTTTTTTTTTTTTTCAGGTGAGAGTGGAATGTGGGGTAGGGGAAGTAGGTATATTTGGGGAGGTAGGTTGGGGAGTTAAACAGACAAGACAAACAAGATGCATACAGGGGCAGAATATGACCCATGTGATGGTTGAACACCATTGACGGGGAAGGATGTTTGGAAATCGCAAGCCCATGAGCCCACAGATGGCAACAGTGGTACTGAGATCCACACTAATGGGCAGTCAGCACTGCACCTTCACAGCCCAGAGGGCGGCTGTGCCGGGGGCTGCGTAGGAGGGGCAGGCTCAACCATGAGTCGCCCAACTCATGCCTCAAGCTGGCGTAGAGGATCAGTGACAGAACGCTCGATTTCCCTACGCACCACAGCCCGGACCATTCGGAGGGTGATAGGTGGCCCTCCTCCACCCACGCTTGCACGGGGGGGGGACGAGCCCCATCCCCTGCAGTGCTTCCACCCAAAGGTGGCACAGGGATAATGGAGGAGGAGGTCCCAGGATGGGTACCAGACCTGCTAGTGCCAGGTGCCATCGCCAGCTGAGGTGGGACAGGTGGGTCCGCTGGGACCGGCCTTCCCATACGTTCTATGTTTAGGAGGATTTAATGAAAATATGGGTTAGTAACAGTCAACAGCATTCACAATTAGTTATAACAGCATGCAGAAGTATTCCCATTAACCCAACACACCAGAGTTCCAACAGTTGAACAGCAAGCATGACACATGCATATATAGAACAACAGTGGACATTACAACAGCATGCAGGTTTAATTGATGGCAACTGGCCACCAATATTGTGGCATTTGAACAGGGCACATGCATTGAAATAAATGCACATATTTATAAACCAATAGGACATGTGTCCCAACAAATGTTTTGAGATTAGACATACCCATTGAGGTGTGGAATTGCATTTTTACGCACGTACAGTAGGGTGGAAAATGATAGCTCCATTAACAACTTATATATCATTCTAGTTTACACTACATTCCTATTAACTGCAGTTATATGTCCCCTACATGTACTATTACACTACCCAATTGTCTTTAAATTGGGAAATGGGTTTTGTTAAATCTTTATATACATGGGCTGTATCTGACATACAAACTGTCCGGGATGCAGATGTTACTGCTACATATTTTGTGAGTTGCTCAGACACACTTCTGCTGAGATGGTACACTGACAGCTCTACTTTCCTATACTTATCTAGATATGTTTAGGTGAAATTATCAGTTATATGTTAACAGCTCCCTACATTTCTAACAGCACAATGACATTTCTGGGGAACACAATACCAAGCTACTCATGTGCCAGATTTACCTGAACATGCTGTGCTTGAACCAACAGTTGAGGACTGTAAATATGCTTAAAAGCTACTGGCACTCCCTTCATCCACTTTATATGGGCCTACCCAACTGTGTGTTAACAGAGCTTAATACAACAGTACTATTTCTATAATGCAGGAGTACAACAACATATCAAAGAAAAGGACACAGACACACTCCATGAATTATACCTTTATTAAAGACTTATAACACTTTTCTAGATGCTTTCTCATTTATTTTATATAACAGTACATGTAGAATAATTATTAGAGAATTATTATACCTTTATTTATTGCGTTAAAACACTTTTTTCAGGTTCTCTCATTTATTTTACATAACAGTACAAGCTGAATAATTACTAACCTGCCTGGTGGTGCAGCCTTAGCAGCCTATCTGCATAGGCTTGCTGATTCGCAGCACAGACACCTGCAGCTGTGAAGTAAATGAAGTGATATTGAGACATACTTTTCCATAATATAGACTACAATAGCAATTCTTACATACTTCATTCCATGGCTACCTACTCAGTAGTGGGGCATTTTCCATCCCACGGGCCTCCTGTATCCACTGGTTCAGTCAGTCCTCCTTGCGTCTCTTCAGGTCTGAGTAGTGGTGTCTGACCTGCTCACCAGTCTGAGGGACACCTGTGGCACTGGTGAGATCATGAGCTACATGGTTCCAGGCTTCCGCTTTGTATTGGGTGCCCTGAAACTGGCCCTGCAGGAGTCTCTCCTCATGATTATGGATGAGGAGCCAAACCATTACTTTTGACTCCTCAATGCCCCAATGTTGTGCTTGAAATCGGGAGCCCTCTCCAACACCAACCATGCTGACTGCAGATGGGAGCTACAACCAGTTATGGCAAGTATTCCTGCCTATGGAGTTTAAATATGCCTCATTTCCCGCACTTATCTGTGATTGGCAGGTTTTGAAAAAACTCATCCAAAAGCACACTTGCTTAGCAATGGGTAAACTTCCATTGATATGCATGTGTGTGTTGAAAGTGCATGCATATGCAAAGCTGTCATGGCTTAGTGGTTCAGTACTGTGATTATGGTGCACAGTATCCCGGGTTCGAGGCCTGTCATTGCTTTTTATTTTACTACTAGCCAGACCGGCTAGGAGGTGTGGCTGTGTTTAGCCGACTTTGCTCAACTTTGCCCAATGTTGCTCTACATTGCTCTACAGTGCTCTACGTTGCTTAACGTTGCCCGACGTTGCACTAGTTAGCGCGGTGTGCAGCTACGCGCAAACATGTTTTGTTTGTGCTAGTTGGCATGATGCACAGCTATGCACAAAGCCAATGTGCTAGTTAAAACAGTGCTAAACTATGTGCAGTTATACTTAAATGTGCTTAATACTGCTAAACTTTTCTTAGCAGTGCTTCACATTGCTTAAGATACGTTACTTATGCATTCATCAGTATGCATAACCATTTCACCTTCTTATACATATATATAAAATTTCGTTCACTACTACATAGGCCATTTCAATGCTTTTTACTAAAATTTAAAAGATAAATGTCAGGAATTATTTTTATATACAGATTTCCAACAGAAAATAGAAAGGGGAGTGATGGGACTCGAACCGGGAATGCCTCCTCTTTGTGCGAAGACTCTACCACTACGCTATTGTTATTTGGCTTAATTGCCATATAAGTTTCTTATTATCCTCTTCAATGTCTAAACTGCTAACTGTAGCTAAGTAATGGGCAAACCCGCACAAACACGCGCAAATACAGGCAGCTATATCGGGAATAATAAAAAAATAAAAAGTTTTACATTTTATAATTGTACAGGGGTTTAGAATGTGGGGGAGTGTAGTGTTGGGTATTTACACATTTGAGCGGACTCGCTCATGTCAGTTGACATTTCCCAATTGAGACACTTGCAGGGGCGTGGATTTTTGGACTACTCGGCAGTCCGACAGGCCCCCTGCACTCATGCATGCTCTGTGTTAGCCTTAGAGTTGAGGCAGCACGCCCTCATGAATATGCATGACGCGCTGACGTCTTACTCTTAGACTGCAGTTTCTGTGTAAGACTTACTTAGTCTTACATGGAAGGTTAGTGAATCCTGGGGTATGTGTATCTTAAGGTCATAAGAAAAATGTTTTTGCAGTTCTGTGATGGTTTGAAGGCATGGAAACATTGACAGGATTATTCCAGGCAATGAACAAATAGCCACTGACACAAGCATGAATACAGTTTGGCCTGACAGTATGGTTCTCAGTGGTAGTTGGTGTACATCAGAGCTCATTTCTGAGGCCACTGCTGCTCATACTGGTGATGGACTACATTAGCATGTAGGTCAAGAAAAGTTATCACAAACATATTGTAATGCACTACACATATACTCTGAACTGAATCTTCTGCAAATGACAGGAAACTAAAATGTAAGACTGAAGGTACATGGGACTGAGTGCAGATAAGACAAGGAAATGGTATAAAAGGTTAACAATGACCTGAGCCATAACTCCCTGGACTACATGAAAAGAGACATGGAAAAGCTCTATGATCACGTAGCCCAGGTCGGTATGACCCTGGCCCTGAGTAGCATCCTGCCCTCACCAAGAATGATGCCACGGTATAAAGAAAAACTTCTCAATTTCAACAATTGGCTAAGTTTCTGGTGTAATTCAAAGGGGATCCAGTGTCTGTCCCCTTGGGATGACATGCTCGACAAGCCACGCTGTTTCACTAGAGACAGCTTTCAAATACTAGCCAAGGCTCTTGCCACCCCCATAATGCCTTTTTTAGGTAAGGCTCAAAAGACAAACCCACCACTGTAAATAGCACAAGTAACAAAAACTGAGGGTAATGCTACTCAATGCCAGAAGTCTAAACCTCAAAATGCATGCACTCGAGGCTCTCCTCAGTATGGAGAAAATTAATATATGTGCAGTAACAGAAACCTGATTTAAGGCTCCAGAGAGCACCCCAGCACTACCAGGCTACAACTCATACCATACATTTCGGCCACAGAACCCAAACCGAAATACAAAAGGTGGGGGTGTATCCATATTCATGAAGGCTACCCACACCTCCAGGTTAGTGCACAGCACAACGTTTCAGAGATCATCCACGTGCAACTAACAATGGGCAAAACTGCAACGCAAATTGTAACTTGCTACAGATCACACACCATGTCCCAGGACCCCCATTTCGCATTTCTGGAAACACTGGGAAACATAAAGGTCCTACCAAACACCCTAATATTATATGATTTCAATTACCCAAACATTAACTGGGAGAACTACTCAAGTACTAACTCCTTTGCCCAATATTTCCTAGAATTTATAAACTCAAATGCCCTGGATCAACTGGTCAACACTCCCATCAGATATGACAACATATTGGACCTGGTAATCACCAACATGGGCGATCGGTGTTCCACACTGGAGGTTAGATCTGGCCATAAACAAATCACTTTGGATATCCACATTTCGCCCCCACCCCTGGACAAGGAAACCACCATGAAAAACATTTCAAAAGCAAACTTTACGTTACTTGAGACCGAGGTGGAAAGTTTCAAAGCCCCCATGCTGAAGGATAACACTGTCCAAACTGCAAAATCCTTTACTAATGAATTCTATGGGCACCTACAAGAATGCATGGATCGTGTCATCCCAAGCAAAACCAAGACTCACTACTTCAAAAAAAGGAAACCAGTCTGGTGGACTCCTGCCATAAACAAGCTATACAACAGAAGGGGGAAACTAGTACAGCAAAAGAGTAAAATCCCAAGAAGGGAAGACATCCCTGATCTGTATCAGCAAGACACTATGATACCTCATAAAATCATCTAAGCTTTGAAAGAAAAATTGCCAAGGACTCCAAAGATAACCACAAGGCATTCTTTAGCTATGTCAAGAATCTAAGTGGCAATGATCAGATCTGCTCAGAGTTAGTGCAGAATGGCCCAAAATACACTTAACCAACCGATATCGCCAACATCCTGGCAGACAGGTTCAGCGCAAACTTCACCCCACCCTCACCCCCAAAAGGGCCCATAAACATACCAGAAGAATGTAGAGTCCTTGAAATCACAGACACTCAGGTTAAAACAGTCCTCTCCAACTCCAAAAACACAGCATCAATGGGACCGGACTGTGTCCCAGGCTGCGTCCTACATGAGCTCAAAGAAGAACTAACCCCTCACCCAAACACACTGTTCAAACTCAGCCTCTCCACAGGCTACATACCCATAGAGTAGCGCACAGCAATGGTTATTCCACTCCACAAAGGTGGAGCCACAACAGACCCCGGGACCTATCACCCTATAAGCCTGACTAGCTTTGTCTGCAAGGCTATGGAGCGCATCATCATGGAAACCATTAACAGAGACATTGGAAACCTCCAAACATTGGACCCACCCAGTTTGGTTTTGTTAGGGGCAGATCATGCCTCCTAAACCTGGTGGACTTCTTTGAGACAGTTACCAAGGCTATAGACAAGGGAAAGGTGGCACACAGCCTACCTGGACCTCGCTAAGGCTTTCAACACCATTCCCCATTCTGGTATTATAGACAAGCTCACCAGCTTGAACATAAACCCCTACATCACAAGATGGGTTGCCAACTGGCTCACAGACAGAACCCACATAGTGAGAGTTGCAGAAGCTAGGTCCGACTCTAAACCGGTTACAAGTGGCGTTACCCAGGGCTCAGTCCTAGGACCCCTCCTGTTTGGCATATACTTCTCAGAGGTACAGGCAAGCAAAGGAGGACTATGGCTGACCAAGTTCACAGATGACTGCAAAATAGGGGCTATAATTGACTCTCCAGCTGACACAGGCATCCTCCAAAAGGGTCTCACTGAGACAGATACTTGGTGCCAAAATCATGGCCTCAAGCTAAATGCCAAAAAGTGCAAAGTCATCCCCTTTGGAAAAAACAAAGTACCCACAAACTATCACACAGGTGGTAGTCCCCTAAATATGGTAGACATAATAAGGGATCTGGGAACCCAAGTAGACAGTAATCTCACCTTTGATAATCACATTGCCAAAGTGGTTAAAAAAGCCTTCTACGTGGCCCACCTAATCACAAAAGGGTTCACATCCAGATCAAAAGAGGTCATTGTGCCCCTCTAGTCATCATTCATCAGACCCATCATAGAGTACAATTCCCCATTTGGGATGTACCTTACAAGACACCTGCAACAGCTGGAAAGACCACAGAGGTACCACTCCAAGAGGATCACTGGCCTCAAACAGATGCCCTATGCAGCTCAACTGAAGAACCTCCAACTGTACTCGGTTGCATACCGCCTATTCAGAGGTGATCTCTGCTTGACATACAAGGCGATGTCCAACCCAGAATTGATGGACATGCACCACCTAAAGAAAACCTTATCCCCTTGAGCCACATGCTCTAGGGGATCTAAACCTCACCACAACATTAAATAGGACATGCTGGAGGGATAGATTCCTGTCCCAGAGAATTCCCATGCTTTGGAACAAGATTCCAATCTACATTAGGCAGAGCTCCTTGCTAACACTCTTCAAAAGAAACTTTGATGAGTGGATGGGAAACAGTAAGTTTACCCCGGGGATCACTTCAGTGGCTCTGCTGGACAGAGGCACAGGGAACTAATCTAAGGGGGCGGCTAAAGCCAACACATTCTGGCTAGGCATATAAATTACTTCGGGCAGATAGCCTAGTACCTACCTATGAAACTATACATCTATATATCTTGGGGGTGAGGAAAGGAAGTCTGAAATATTAGATCAAAGCCAAAATTAGAAGTGTTCCAGCAAATCTGCACAGAGCGCCAGGTGTAGTGTATGACTGATGAATACTCAAAAAGTCGGAAAGAAAGATTTACAACACAGTTGTGCAACCAGCACTTCTGCATGGTACAGAAACCTGGGCAGTGAAGAAGAATAGTTGAGGAAGGGAAGATGGAGAAAAAAATCCCTGAGTTAGGTGGTAGCATGTATACTTTGGGATATATGAAGAAAACAAGACATCAGAGAGAAAAAGCAAAAGTGGCCTCAAATACAGAGAAGATGAAATAGAATAGAATGCAGTGGCTCAGTTCCATGTGCAGGAAAGCAGAAGACAATTTGGTGAAGAACTGTGAAAGGAAGAAGGCAAGAAGAAAAAAAGACATCTCTGACCAAGAGATGGATGGATTGCAATGGAGAAGACCTGTTCAACTTGAGCATGACAGTCAAAGAAGGTATGAGAGTGGCACTGAATATTTATGAGTTGACAACAGTTCATTTAACACTCCAACCTGATGCAGAAAAAGAATATATCAGGAAAAGAGGGAATATGATGAATTTAATGAATGTTAAAATTATTGGAGGTTATTCATCCAAATCCATGGTATACAGAGATAAAGCCCTGAATATAATGCAGGTGACCTGAGTATATTCAGCAAGTTGAGAGTCTGTAGGAACTGATATGGGAGGATGGGAGAGTTGCTGTCAGTTCACCCACTTGGGGTGATGTACACTAAGAGAACAAGGAGTTGTTCTCATAAAGGACATGCCTGTAAGCATGTAATGTCTGTGTCCATAAATGCATGCATGTGCTTCCTGCATCCATGCATGTAACACAAGATTGCATGCCTTTTAAAGGCAATGCTAGCTCATTTGACAACCACTGGTATACTCCTGATGATGTTGGTGGCTCTCTACCATAGCTGTGCAAGATGATGGATAGGCATTGCATTTTTGCATGCCAGTTTTATGCAGATGGTACATATTGTTCCATATACAGTTTCACTGCCATACTGTCCATGGCTACATCTTCTCTCATTGTGGATATTCACCCGGTCATGTCCAATGTTTTTTTAGCTCCATCATTGAAATCCCTCACCGGGCAAACCACTAAAGTTCCTGCAGTTCAGTGCCATCATGATCCCTTGTAGCCCTTCCATGAACAACATCTAACCAGGCTCATTCATGGTGTTGTGGATTCTGACTTCTTACAGGCACACCACATGGAAAGTTCTCATACATGGTTTCAATGCACTATGTCATCCTTTTGACAGGAAGCCTCATTTTCTGACAATACAGGGCCAAATTGCAAACCTAGATAGCATTTTACTTATGGAATCCCCCCCCCCATAACTGTTTTCCCTCAACCCACTTCCTAGCTATATGCATTGTACATATCTAACAACCACAACCCTTCCTCCTATGTTAAGGTTGCTGTCCAAGGCACTTTGCCCTACTCGATCTGTGCATATGCTCATGATTTTCTAAGCCTACAATTGTAGATTGTGTGAGTATGGCAATGTGTGATGCACAGTATGGTGAAGACACTGTAGGGGAGAGTCTGGATTTATTACTGCATGGAAATGGGTGGATTGCAATGGAGAAGACCTGTTCAACTTGAGCATGACAGTCAAAGAAGGTATGAGAGTGGCACTGAATATTTATGAGTTGACAACAGTTCATTTAACACTGCAACTTGATGCAGAAAAAGAATATATCAGAAAAGGAGGGAAGATGAATTTAATGAATGTTAAAATTATTGGAGGTTATTCATCCAACTCCATGGTATACAGAGATAAAGCCCTGAATATAATGCAGGTGACCTGAGTATATCCAACAAGATGAGAGCCTGTAGGAGCTGATATGGGAGGATGTGTGAGTTGCTGTCGGCTCACCCACTTGGGGTGATGTACACTAGGATAACAAGGAGTTGTTCCCTTAAAGCACACACCTGTAAGCATGTACTTTATGCGTCCATAAATGCATGCATGTGCTTCCTGCATCCATGCATGTAACACAAGATTGCATGCCTTTTAAGGGCAATGCTAGCTCATTTAACAACCACTGGTATACTCCTGATGATGTTGGTTACTCTCCACCATGGCTGTGCAAGATAATGGATAGGCATTGCACTTTTGCATGCCAGCTTTATGCAGATGGTACATATTGTTCCATATACAGTTTCACTGTCCACACTGTCCATGACTGCATCTTTTCTCATTGTGGACATTCGCATGGTCATGTCCAATTTTTTTTAGCTGCACCATTGAAAACCCCCACCGGGCAAACCAATAAAGTTCCTGCAGTTCAGTGCCATCATGATCCCCTGTAGCCCATCCATGAACAACATCTAACCAGACTCATTCATGGTGTTGTGGATGCCGACTTCCTACAGGCACACCACATGGAAAGTTCTCATACATGGTTTGAAGACTGTGTGTGTGTGTGTGTGTGTGTGTGTGTGTGTGTGTGTGTGTGTGTGTGTGTGTGTGTGTGTGTGTGTGTGTGTGTGTGTGTGTGTGTGTGTGTGTGTATGTGTGTGCGTGTGTGTGTGTGTGTGTGTGTGTGTGTGTGTGTGTGTGTGTGTGAACATTGAAAGCAATCAAGTGATCCCTGCCAGAAGCAGTTAGAAGGTCTGTAAACCTCTTGACATAGGTTCATAGGTTCATAGGTTGGTACTAGGCTATCCACCCTAGCCAAAAAGGTTCCCTGACTTTCACCACCCAAGAAAATTATTTTCCTGTGTCCCTGTCAAGCAGTGCCACAGAAGTGATCCATGGGGTGATTTTTTTATTTCCCATCCAGTCATCAAGATTTTTCTTAAAGAGGGCCAATGAGGAGCTTTGTTTGACATGAATGGGTAGTTTGTTCCAGAGTATGGGAAGTCTCTGGGACAGGAATCACAAGCTTACCAATTTGACAGTTACAAATCTGTTTAATGTGGAATTATTCAGATGACTTTTACTACTGCAGAAATCGTGCATATTGAATTGCATTGATGGATGTAATGATAGACATTTGAGAGGCTTTTTATGGTTGAAATGTTCTGAAATAGGCAGTTTTGTCATTATTGGATCATATGATTTGTTTCACTTCTTACTAGAAAAAAAACAAGTGGTGCTGTAGTATACAACGAATATAATTTAATACAATCAGGAAGGTGAATCAAAGAACACATGCATGTGTGCATTGACCTGAAAATGTGTGCAAGGGGCCTATGGTTTGAAAACATCCCAAAGCTAAACTTTATCTGCCACTGGCCAGATTAATTTTCTTGAATGTGGGTTTCAATGCTGTTTCAATGAATGTGAGTTTCAGTGTTGAGAGGTTTATTCTTCATGGTTAGTCTGTTTTCACTGTGACACTGTATGTCAGTTAGTGTTTGTGCTATATATTTTAAGTGAAATCCAAATACCTGTAATCACTGTAGAAGAAAAGAAGAGAATAGTACGCACACTGAGAGGACTGAACAGTGTTTATGTTAACGGGAGAGAAATAGCAAAAATGGGACACTGGAATGTCTGTGGGGGTGTGTGTGTGTGTGTGTGTGTGTGTGTGTGTGTGTGTGTGTGTGTGTGTGTGTGTGTGTGTGTGTGTGTAGGGCCCAAGCCATTACCCTGCCTAGGGCCTCCATTTAACCATGATCCAGATCTGAAGTATACATTTTGTTTCTTCCTCTTGTGTGCGTCCATGTGTCCATACCTACATACATACCTCTCAGCTGTCCAGATTTTCACAGACTGTCCAGATTTTTATCTCATATTTTAAGATATTGTTGGTGTGTTCCTCATAACAGTTTTGTTTTTCTGCCAAATCAGTCAGAATTAAACTCAGAGAATAAAGGCAGACTTTTGAGTTATAAACTTCATACCTTTCAGAAAATTAATGCTAACGAGACACCTGTTATTGTATCAGCTCTGAAATTTATAAGAGCAATATTAATTGTCCCTATCTTTGGGCCTTTTTCACCCCATTATTTATGGCTTTGTCCAAATTTCTTCTGATAACATGTCTTCGCTCAACACATCTGGATAAGCATAAAATAAACAGAGGACAAAGTCTCAAAATAGGAACATGTTTTAAATGATCCTGTTATAAAAATCACAACATTACCTGCACATTAGGATTTGTGTCAACTTGCATTTTCTGAAGCAGAGGTATGAAAGTGTGTGTGTGTGTGTGTGTGTGTGTGTGTGTGTGTGTGTGTGTGTGTGTGTGTGTGTGTGTGTGTGTGTGTGAGAGAGATAGAGAGATCAACCACTGGTAGCAGTAGTAAAGAGGTCTGCATACCTTTCAACCTTTCAGCTAAAGAAATCTAGATAAATAAAATAATATTTTTTAAGCAAATGAAAGTCTGAAACAAATTTATGTCAGAACAAAAGCTCAAAATAGAAACAGATTTTAATTGTTCTTGTAAAAGTTGCTTAAATAACAGTTTGTATGTTAGAATGAATTTTTTAAGCAAAATTAAAGTCTGAAACAAATCTATGTCAGTATTTTACTGACATCATTCACTAATAGCTGGCAATAAACCAAACATTTTAGGAGTAAGGTAGCAAAAAAAAATAAATAAATAAAGTATATACCTGGACATTTTAAGTGTTATATTTTGGATGTAAAATGCTTCCTATAACACCACTAACATGTACTACGGCAAGTTTGAAACATTAGGTAGAGGAACTATTTTACATCAAAAATATATTTAAAAAATAAGTAAGTAAAACACAACAATTTTACAGAGATGCCATTCTCTAAGCACAATAATGCCCTCCAGGGTGTGTGTTAATATGTAATTAATGCCCTTCCAGGGGGGTCAACTCCGTCCTCATAACACCCTTGGGTGGGCATTAATTACACATTAACACACACCCAATTCGACATTATTGTTTGCATAACCTGTGCCTCTCTACTTTGAATGTTATCCTCTACTTCATGTAATAAACACAATCATTCTGTATTTTTCATTGTTTGCAGCATTTGTACAATCTCGAGTGGAGCATGCCCTGGCTATAGAGGTGATGGCCTGTCAGCTTCTATCAGATCCATCTGTGAGACTTGCGATGTCATGGACACCATCTCTGAAGCTAGTCAGTAGCTCATGCTGTCCTGCTAATAGTGCTGCTACGTCTAGCAGCAAAGCATGAACACAGTTCTTGGACTCCATAACGCCTTCTATTCAGACAAGATATTCAATGCAGCTCATTGAACTAATTTTATATCTTTCTGAATCATGTTGCTCACATAAGAAGTGGCTCTCATTAGCATGCTGACACATTCATTTGCATATCAGTATGTGAATATTAGCGCACAATGCATACTGAACAGTTTCTTGGTAGCACTGTCATGCTGCATGCGACTCTAAATAAGTTCTTCCATGAGCATTACTATACACATCATATTTACCCATAATACTTGTAACACACTGAACCATTTTGTTTTTGAATACCCCAATGTCTTTTTTCTCCCATAGAACATTAACAAAAAGAGAAATATTTTAACTATATATCAACTAACAGCACATTATTTGAGAGTCGGTACATTATTTATTCTTTTTTGAAATTTGCTTACCAGGTAAAGCTAATTGATTCAAATGCCATTTTTCAGGAAAATACTGAGAGCAATCATTCTCACATAAAGCAAATCAAAGTGCTGCAACACACAAGCTTATATTTGTCTTTTTAGTTCATGACAGTTCAGCAAAGTATTCACAGATTATTTCAATAGATGTACTCTTTTTGATGAATATTAACTGTGCTCACAGAAAGTTCTGGCTTGATCGTGTGTGTGTGTGTGTGTGTGTGTGTGTGTGTGTGTGTGTGTGTGTGTGTGTGTGTGTGTGTGTGTGTGTGAAATGTGTTTATCAGGTGAAGACCATACTAAAACACAGATAGCAGTCATTTCCATTTATATAAGTCAGGCTACTACAATATGCAACCAATTAAGACATAATGCAGCAGAATTCTAAATACAGAGCTCCATTAGATAACTTACTAATATATTTGTTATCATGATGGTGCGTGGTGGAAATTAACTTATGATTTTGTAGACCAATTAGCTACAGTGGCATACTAAGCAAGCAATAAGATTTGCTCACATTAAGCATGTGATTTGTTTTATTTTTTATTATTTATTTTTAGTAGTTGAAGTTTGAGACTGTGGTAGATTGCTACCTTGTTCTATAGCAGAGATACAGTAGACTGGATCATATGGAGTTGATTTCTGAGAAGGTATAAGTTCCCTAACGGTACATAGTATCTTGACAAATTAGCCACATAAATATCTATGTTGTTGAAAGAAATTTTCAGCTGTGTATTATTTACTGTCAGCTTTACTGTAGTGCTTGCTATAATATGTAGGTACTTTGCCCTCTTTTTTCACTACCTGTTGTAGTATACATACACCTGCCATATTTTTTTTTTAGTTCACCCCACCAACATTTTCATATTTCTCAGATTCAAGGTATATTTCTATAACAATTACTCATTCATTCCCTCTGGAAGTGAAAGTTGAGTGGTATGCCTTCTGGGATGTCTCATGTTTAACTATTTTATCCTTTCAACATAACTTTTTCTATCCAGCACCTAAAAATCACCTGTCAATGTCCATTCATGCCACTGTTACGCAGGCATAGATTTACCACTCGTGGTCTACCTTTTTCATGAACTTCAGTCATGTGGTATTGCTGTGGTGAGGCTCAGGTAACTATCATGAATAACTGGACAGTGCTGATGACTTTTGTATTTCACCAATCAGTTTTCTTTATTCAACCTATCACTGAAAGATACCTTAATGCTTAATGGGTCTACATGCAACAGCACACATGTAAGCCATAAGTGCCATTTGAGCCACTGGTTTCTCTAACCCTGCACAGCATATCTGCCATTAAATGCAGCTTCATATTAATGCTACAATGGCGACAGCTGTCACATTTCTTGTAGAACTTAAGAACTGCATATTGGAGAAAGGCTTTCTTGCAAAATCCAGACTGGAGTTTAATATCTGTTCTATGATATTTTGGTTAAATTCTGTTTCTACATGAAATATGCAGAATGCAACCGTAGTTTTCTTTTTCCTTTTTTGTTGGCAAATCCACTAGCCCCTCTGCTGAATTGAACTTTACCTGCTGTACTGCCTTTACTAATATAATCAGTTCTTATTAAAGCACCTCAGAAAAAAGTGGAATTTTCCCTCTTATTGACCATTATGTGTTTTGACCAACTATGAATTAACATATAGTTCACTGCACTGATGTCTTCCACTTCACTCTCTTCCTACCACCTGCCTATAGCACATCCTGTTACCCTGATCAGCTCCAAAATCAGCTGAGCAGCTCATTCAGAATAGGTCTTTAAAAAAGGACAACAAAACCTGATAATGACTTCCAGGCAATTATGGTGATTAATTCAAAATTAGACCGAGCGTGAACTGCGAGGTTATAATAAATGTAAAGCAGCATTCTAATAAAATATAGATACAATATTCCTTATTTATAATTATGTATTGTGTGTAAAACATACGCTAAGTACTTGTCTCTATTTTTGAAGAACGTTGAGATTTTTTATGTTTAAATGTTTTTTTTTTTTGAAAACCAGATGGCAAGTATGATGAGACTGATGGAATCAGATCAGGATACACATTAATAAATGTCAAGCTTTTCATAGCTTGCTGCTGCAAACTTAGCTCAGTGCTGTCCAGCATTTCATCCATCATGCATTATAATCTATCCTATATCCAGTTCTGCTACTATAACTCATTTTATCATAAGTTAAGATTTGTCTTGCTGTACAGCATTCATATTTGTTTCTCAGGAAAATATTTACTCTATTTTTACTGTATGATAATAGTGAATGCAAAAAAAAAAGATTAGTAATTGAAGTAAAACTTGACATCACTATAACTAGATCATGAATTATCAAAAATATGAAAAAAATATTTTTTGCCAACTGTGTCTTTAACTAGAAAAGAAAGAAAAGCTTCTAGGTTACAATTTTTCCTATTTAAATGTTTGATTCATAAACAACAAAAAATACAATGCATGGTAAAATATATATTTAAACTCACTGGCCTACACCTTTCAACAATTATTATTTATCTAGCATGCAAATCCATGACCTGGGAGTCATTTTATTTAAAAAAAAGGTATTATATTTTTACAGGCAAGCCTGTAAAATGAACTGCAGGATGTAACCATTAATCAATTTCAGTGGTCATTTTCCATGAAATTCTTGATGTTACATGTATTCTCAAGTGAGGAAGAACTCATCTATTCTGTTCCCACCTCAGGCTCTCAGGGAAAATGCTTCTTGGTGACCTTTTGATGCTCTTGTAGGTTTTTATGCCTGCCCCATCACTAATTGCTAGGAAGGAGTTGAGTAGCTCAAGATAGATGACCCAAGCAGACTGTATTCTTACAGGGTGATGTGGGCAGTAGTGATGCCTGCATCAGAAACCCATCACTCCCTACATTTTTTTGCTTTTCTTTTATTTATTTGTTTAATTTTTTAACATAGTGATAAATTACCATATAAACCTTTTTGTCCATTGGGTTGATTCATTTTGCCTGCTGGGAAAATTCTGAATTAGCTAAAATATGAAATAATGGTATGTAGTTTATTTCTCACATTTAAGTTTGAATCATAAAAATACCTGTAGAGATGAATTAAATTAACATTTTCTCAAAATAATATGCACTTTATTGTAGTACATATAACTCATATACTGTAAATATTTTTGATAATATATTGTAATAATAGTGCTTCAGGATACATATTAAACAACACCATAAATGCAAAATGTGTGTGTGTATGTGTGTGTGTGTGTGTGTGTGTGTGTGTGTGCGTGTGTAGCTGTGTGTCTTAGCAGATGTGTGCATTTGTATGTGTCCTTGCATGTGCATATTTGTGCATGTGTGCTTTGCATACAGAGAAAAAAATACAACTAGCAGAACTATATTTAAACTACTTTGGACAGGTTAAAATCCGGCTATGCCCATATCAAGTAGAGATGAACATTGTGAGATGACTATAGCACTTCAGCCTTTCACCAGTGCTGTTCTATGGTGCACTGAAAAAATGCTGTTATTAAATGAAGTTAATTATGGTAACATGGCTACACAAATTGATGTGAGGATTATACAGAGTGCTAAATACCTTGAATGTCTTTGTACATTTATTTTTATATTCACTGAGATTATAGTAGAACTAGTTTTAGTATTTTACTCAGTTATTTTGCAAACTCATGGTAAAGTACAAGTAGGTAACATTCCAAAAGAATGACATGTGCAAATGTCATATGATATCAACTTTTAAAAAATGGATACAGGGAGACATATCAGTATCTTCTAATGCTGCTGTATGTGAATTTTACTTTATGGAGCAGACTAAGTAAAATAAATAATGTTATACTTAACCTGCTTAATGTATATAAGGATAGTAATTCAGGTGAGTTAATAATTTAAAAATAAGTGTATCAGCTGACTCATTTGCATAAATGGAAGGAATCAACAAAAGTCTCAAATGACCGAGTATCTATTAGCATCTCGTTTGGAATCGCTTGAGGAAGAAATGATTCAGTGATGTCTAAAACAGCATTTTTGTAAGAATAGCAAATATTTATTCTCTAATTGATACATTTGTTCTGTTATGAGTAAGAGCTAGGTATCCCTGGGATAGGTAATAGTTATGCGACACATTTGGCCGACATCAGTGTGCCTTATCAGCCAGCTCATTTCCCAGTAATAAGAGCCAGGTGGCAGGGAATGTCCAAACTTCTCAAACAGAGCAGATTAGTTTTTCTATTAGAGTCCCCACTCCCTGAGGCAGTCCTTTGATCTCCACATTGTTCTGCCTGCTACAGGAAGTCTACTGTTACATGCTGACTTGCACAGACATTAGTCCTCATAATGACTGCATGTAATCAGCAGACCCATCCCCCACAGATTGTAATACTCAGTGCTCCATCTAGGTGCCTTCAAAGCAATAAGACAAAGCCAGTTCTTTTCCTCCAGGAGAAGGCAATAGTCCCTCACTCCCATCCTCTTTACCAGGGCTAATCCAGTGCCAAAGCTGGTAATCAAACTATAGTTATATGGGTCATAATCAAGAGTTCATTCTCCTAAGCTAAAGAGACATGGATATGATACTAGATTATATCACAAAGAAAGCTTAAAAGTGCCCCAGTAATGCTAAAAGATGTGCATTGCTTACTGCAAGGGTAAATAACATTAATGCTGGATAATGTGGATATGTGGGAAAGATAAATTAGTAAAAACTGTCATAGAGAGGCATCTTGAAAGAAGCATTATGTACCTTTCACCTATAGTTTGAAATAGTTGGCAGCAGGTCCTACAGAAACCTTTATGGATATGTGAAAGTCTGAGGATGTTAAAGACCAAGACAAAAATAAAGCAGTGCATACTGCAATCAGTAAAAAACCGAGAGACATAGCTGCAGACTGGTATGAGATTGAGAGACAGAACCACTTATTAATGGATGGCAACCCCAAACTAGCTATGTGTTCTTTCATAATTCAAGAACACTGAATTGTACAAAAAAAATCCTATATATCCTAAATGCTGCAGTTCAGAAATGTCCCATTGTAGTTACCCATTCTCTGACTCCTGCTGCTGTGACCACATAGTGCTTATTTGACTAACTTGCTTGTCTAACTATTGCTGATCTCTGTCTACATTTGATTTTTAATTGGAGTTTTTCATTTAAGGTTTGGTTACTTCTATTTTTTTATATTTCTCTTATATTGCATTTGTTTTGTTTTAATTTTTTTGTTCTATTGGAGTTTAAAGAGGTCTTGGCTAGGGTCAGTTCGAAAAGTTAGAAAAGAATTCCTTTGCAGAGAATGAATAACATCCAGCTAATTAACGGGAGGAGCTGAGAAGCAGCATTCCACTTTAACTCGAAATTTTAGGAGGCATCTTTATTTAGCTGGAGTGCTTATTTCACTTGGTTGCTTGCCTGACTATTGCTGATCTCTGTCTGCATTTGATTTTTCCACCTACCCAACTGTTGTTGTACTCTTAAACATGGTGGCTTTTGAGCTGCCTGCCCCCACTATTAATCGGATTTTGGACACTCCTCCCAGTTCCATTTTATCAGCTCATTCTACTGAGTACAGACAGATTAGTTCAGAAGGCCCACCAGCTTACTCTCTTAAACTTGAATTATCTTCTGTTTCAACCCGTCCCACTTACTAAAAATTGTACTTTATTCAGCTGCTTTTACTATATCTGTGCTTCTTCTTACTTTATTACTTTATTTTGCTTTTTGCTGCTTGTTGTTAAAAGTGTCCATTTGCATTTATTCTGCTGTATTTATTACTGCTTGTTAGTAGGCTGATTAAATTTTAGCTGTTATAAGCCACTTAGTTTTGATTTAAGCACGTGGGCTTCAAACTAGTTATCTTACATAAGGAACAGGAGAGGTAGCTTACAACCTTCTACGTTGGGAATGGCTGGTTGAAGGCATATTTTGTCTGTTATTCTAAAAGTGTCTTAGTTCTGGTTTAAGCTCTTGGGCATCAGGCCAGTTATTTTACATTAAGAAGGTTTGTGATCTACTCTCTTGTGAGATGAGAGGGTAGCCTCCACCCTTCTGAGCTGGGAATTGCTGGTTTAAGGCATATTGTGCCTGCTATTCTAAGTTTCTTTTTTCTGCTTTAAGCTCAATTAACCAGAGCTGCTGTGTGTTTGGCTTCCTTTGCCAGAGATCCAGAGTATCTCTGCCTGAGACTAACCCATTCAAAGCTAAGAACAAGAAATTAAGATTATTTTGAGTTTGATCTGCACTTTCCATCTGTATTTTAGTGTTGTATTGCATTCATTTGTGCCTTTTTGACTGTTTTTACTGTTTATGCCTGCTTATTACTTGCACTTGCTTTGCACTAAAATATTGCTTAGTTAGCACAGATTAGATCAAGACTTGATGAATCTAGCCTGTTTTTATACACTTAAACTCTTATCCAGCTCCTTTGCACTCTTGCAGCAGAAGAGTGCGGATATAGCCTTGTCTGAGCTGGGGATTGCTCGAAGAATTAACATTATGTGAATTCCAGTTGGCAGACTAGTTTAAAACTTGTTTAATACCATTTAATTGTTCTTGCATATAACTTGCAAGCAGCTACACACTGTGCAACAGGGGTTAGGAGTGCTTTGTATAGACACAAATGCCTAGAAACTTTTTTTTCCCTATACACCTGTCAATGAAACCCTCCCAGGTTCCCTGGTGCTCTGCAGCCAATGGAACTGTGCATTTCTGCACTGCAGGCAACTCAGCTGAGCACTGAGCAGTGTTACCACACTTTTCTTCCCTGATCATCTATAGAATAAGTTCCCTTGGTAATCTTGGAGCAATGGCTGATCTAATTTGCCCTATCACAAATTGGTACTTAAGAATCACCTGCATACATCTCAACTGCTTAGAGCAAGAAATCTGGAAAAGGCCATAAATAAAAGCAAAACAAAACACCAAAAATAGGGACAATTTTTAAATATTGCACTTACAAACTTAGAAAGTTGATAGAATAACAGGTTTTGCATTAGCATGAATTTTCTGAAGGTCATGAAGTCTGAAACTCAAATGTCTGTCATTATTTTATAACTTAAATTGTTAATAATTTGCCACAAATTTGCCAGAAAACCACAACTTTTTGAAAAACAGACCAAAAATATGAGGCAAAAAGCTGGACATTCTGCGAAAATCTGTACAATTCAGTGGTATGGCCCGTTACTATGGGCAGTCAGTTTCCCAACATTTCTCCAGCTAGCCTGATTGACATAGGCATCCTGAGGCAATATAGCAATTTCCTCATGTAAACTGACAACCATTTTCACTTAAAGCAAACAAATATGGTATGTGAATTCAACTATATCATGAAACTAGACCTTTCACATAACAATAAACAAGGCATTGAACAGGCTGTCAGCACACATGCCTCTCCATTCACACAAGATAAGGTCAAGACACATAAACCCACATATGAGGAGGTACTCACTAAGACACTACCAAAAGATCAGAGACCTCCCAAGTGCAAACAACCTACACATATTGGTACATGAACAGATTCCACCACTATACATAACAACACACATATCAGGGTCTCAGTAAATAAGCCCCTAAGGCAAAACACCTCAAAACCTAATGTTCTAGTCAAAGGCAACTTAACAGTGAGACATACAGATGTCTTTCTCACCAGACTGGACAAGGAGAAGGTCATGGTCAGCTGTCTGTCAGGTTCCAGGATCCGTCAAATCATGAACACACTCAAGTCACTCGGCAACAATTACCATTATGATTCTGTCATAGTACATGTTGGAGTGAATGACTTGAGACATACCTCACTGGACTATATGAAGAGAGTCATGGCTGAACTTTCAGATTATGTGTCACAGGCAGGTATGTCCCTAGCCCTAAGCAGCATTCAACCTTCACCTAGGATGATGCCACAGTACAGACAAAAAAATGATTGATTTCAATAACTGGCATAGCTTCTGGTGTCACTTCAGGGGGATCCGGTATCTGTCAGCCTGGGAAGACATGGTCAACAGACCATGTTGCTTTGCCAGAGCTGGCCTTCACCTGTCCCCTCAAGGCTTTAAGATACTAGCAAAGATGCTTCCCTCCGCATGTGCCTTTTTTGGCAACAAGGTCTAACATAAATAAATCCATTAGAGACAATCTCAGGGTCATGCTGCCTAATGCTAAGAGTCTAAACAATAAACGGAACTCCCTGGAAGCACCCCCCACCTTGGAAGATGTTGACATCTGTGCAGTCACTGAGACCTGGTTCAAGGCCACAGACGGTACCCTGTCCTTACAAGGCTACAATGCCTTTAACACATTCAGACCTCATAACGAGCATGAAAGAGCCAAAGGTGGAGGTGTATCTGTCTTCATTAAATCCAAATACACCATGAGACTGGTAAGACAGTATGACTCTCTTGTGCTACTCCAGGTCTAAATAACTATAGGCAAAATAGCTTACACATCATCACTAGCTACAGGTCCCCCACCATGAACTAAGAGAAGCACACTGCCTAGTTGGAATTGTTAGAGTTGGTGAGCATACAGCCAAACACTTTGGTCATAGGAGATTTCAACTATCCTTCCATCAGCTGGGTGATTTACATGAACATAAACATAATCACTCTGAGGTTCCTGGATTTTGTTATTTCAAGTGCCCTGGAACAGTTGGTCTATATCAGAACAGGTGCCTCAAATGCACTATAAGTAGTGCTCACCAACATGGGGGAATCACTGCACTACCCCCTGTATGTTACCCTCTCTGGTAAGGTCAGGCCATAAATCAGTCTCGTTTGAAAAAAGCATCAGACCTGACACCCCCCGTGGGAGTAAAACAAAAAAAAAACTGAAAAATTTCTCTAAAGCAAACTATAGCCTACTACGCAATGATATAAGAAGTTTTAAAGCCCCTACTAACACAGCCAACAATGACACCTATGCAGAAGAGTACACAAATGCCCTTTGTAACCACTTAAACAAATGTATTGACTTAGCTGTACCTGACAAGATTAAAACCAGGTCCATTCAAAAAAATAAGCCACCCTGGTGCACTGTAAGTATAAATGGGTTATATAACAAAATAAAGAAACTGAGGTCTAAGAATAAGAGGGAACTTGCTCAACAGAGGAAGAATACTCTCCACAAACTGAACAAGCAAATCAAATATCTTGTAAAGTCCTCTAAGGCTAGTTATTAGACAAATTAGCACCCTAGCTAAAGGCAACCATAAGGCATTCTTTATCTACATCTGAAACCTAAAAGGGAATGCCCAGCTGTGTGCCAAATGTTTAGTGGATGGTACCACTCACACTGAACCTGAGAAAGTTGCCCATCTGCTAGCTGACAGATTTGGCAATAATTTCATCCCCAGTCCAAGCATCCATACCCCAAGCCATTCCTGACTCCAGTCCTCTACCGAGTATCTCCAAACACCAAGTCATACAAGCACTCTCCAAGGCCAATAATCCGGCTCCTAGGGTACCAGATAACAACTCAGGTTGTTTCCAAAACAATCTGAAACAAGATCTAGTGGAATTACTTGGCACTCTCTTTAACCATAGCCTGAGCACTGGCTCTGTGCCGGCAGAGTGGAGAACAGCAAAAGTAATTCCCTTGCACAAAGGGGTCCATCTACCAACCCAGGAAACTATCAACCCATAAGCCTAACCAGCCTTATCTGCAAGACATGGAAAGAATTATCATTGGAACTTATCAAAAAGGACACAAACAACCTTCAAACTCTTGACTCAACTCAGTTTAGTTTTGTCAAGGGTAGATCATGTTTATTAAACCAGGTGGACTTCTTTGAGAATGTCACCAACACCCTGGATGAGAGGGTCTACCTGAAAACGCCGACAATGCAGAACGCCAACAATGAGAACACCGACACCAGAAGATCGACAATGGAGAAGACTGACAGTTGAATATCCTGACGCTGAGAACACCGACATGTTAAGGTAAGTGTGTGATAGGGATGGGCGTCAGGGTCAGGGTGTGGGTAAGGTATGTGTGTGATAGTGATGGAGTTTAGATTTAGGGGCAGGTTAAGTGAGTTAGGGTTAGGGTGCAGGTACGGTAAGTGTGCGATAGTGATGGACTTGAGGGATAGAGGCAGATTAAGTGCGTTAGGGTTAGGGTGCGGGTAAGGTAAGTGTGCGATAGTGACGGACCTTAGGGTTAGGGTTTGGGTTAAGGTTAGTGCATAGATAGTTGTGTTTGTAAAGTTTAGTGTAGGTTTGTAAGGTTTTTGGTGTGCTTGCGTTGTGTGTGTGTTTTTTGGGAAAGGTATTTGTTTTGTTGTTTGTCGGGATTTTGGTTTGTCAGGCATGTGAAGTTTCGTGTTTTTGAACTTTTGTTTTCGTGTCGGTTATCTCGTTGTTGGCATTCTGCGTTGTCAGTGTTTTCAGGTAGACCCGGATGAGAACAAAGCAGTACATTCCACTAATCTTGATTTAGCCAAGGCTTTTGACATGATCCCCCACTCAGGGATCATTGTGAAACTCTCTCAGCTGGGGATTAACCCATACATCACTAGATGGGCAGCCAACTGGCTCAATGACAAAACGCACACTGTCAAAGCTGAAGAGTTCACTTCCACCAGTAGACCAGTTACCATTGGGGTACCACAAGGATCAGTGCTGGGCTGTCTACTGTTTAGAATCTATTTCTCTGAGATCCAGGTGAAATTAGATGGCCTGTGGCTTGCCAAGTTTTCAGATGACTGCAAACTGGGAGCAATCATTGAGTCCCCCAATGATGTAAACATATTACAGAAGGGGCTGATGCAGACAAATGATTGCTGCCAAAGTCATGGGCTAATACTAAATGAAAATAAAAATGCCTCATTATTCCCTTTGTCAAAGAAGTAGCCCCTGCTAATTATGATATAGATAACACCCCTCTAAGCTCAAACCCAGTGGTGTGAGACTTGTGAACACAGGTTGACAGCAATCGAACCTTCAATCACCATGTGTCCATAGTGGTATGGAAAACTTTTACATTGTGCATCTAATAAATAAGGGCATTGCATCCAAGACTAAGGAGGTTATAACTCCACTGTACTTGACCCTTATCAGACCACTAATTGAGTACAATGCTCCCTTCTGTATGTATCTCACCAGACAACTGCAGCAACTGGAGAGATCACAGAAGTTTCTAACCAAGAGAATCCAAGACCTCCAAAGTGACTTACATGAAAAGACTGAGAGTCCCGTCACTATACTCTGTATCATGCAGTCTGCTGAGAGGTGACATGTGCCCAGCCTACAGAGCAGTCTCTGACTCTGCACTAATGGAAATGCTGCATATTCACAAATCAAATGGGACAAGAGTAACTCAGTCTAGGGATCTCAACCTAGCCTGTGGCATAAACAGAACATGTTGGAGAGACAGATACATCTCCCAAAAATTGCCACTCCTCTGGAATAAGCCCCCACTTTGTGTTAAGCAGAGCTCCTCAATTACCCTATTTAAGTGAAACCTTGACAACTGGATGGTTGACTGTAAATTCACCCCAGGAGTGGCATCTATTTCCCTCATGGACAGGGGTAGTTGGTACTGATCATGGAATTGCCTTGCTAATAACAACCATCTAACTATGGTCAATTAGGGTACATGTGTTTTTTACATGGCTAGGCTAAAGGCCCTAGGACCATTAGCCTAGCAACTTTCTATGAACCTATATTATTACATGAATGTTATCAAATCTAGTAGCAATCTGGTATGAAAGTGTCAGAATAAAGGAGCCACTGATGATGATGACAAACTTGAATCTCTAAATCATTTACATGGCTTTAGATACCACAGACAACCTTTTGGCCTGTCTCATAAATAAGTCCTTCGAGGAATGTAGCATAGCTATTGAGTAGAAGGGGGTTCTGTCATAATTTATCTCCAAGAAGGTTGTTGTATGATCACAAATTAAAATTACAGGTCCATCTATCTGCCAAAACCCTTTGTCAAGGTATCATAAAACATTAAGCTTCAGCAGTGGTCAACATTCTAAACACACAAAGGCTCATTACAGATATTCAGTATTACCATAGAGTTCCAATAAGTGCTCGAACACCCTTGGTTTATGCCTCCTCTGGTTTTGTTGTATGGCCAAACTTCTAATAGCGATATGATACCCTTTCGCTAAACAATGTTACCACTTGTAACAAAGAATCTGCGACTGTAGTCTGTACAATTTCTGTTATTCTTCTGAGCAGCACGCCAGTCAAATGTATTCAAAAACTGATTTATTGAATCGTAGCGTTTATAAAAACCAAATTCGTTAAAACTAAAGTCACAGTAATAATTCAAACAGTCAAGGCTTTTTTGGCGCCTAAAAGGTTTTAAATATTTGATTGATTAGAACAATGGTGTTCTGAAGTAGCCCATAAGGTTTTGGGTGAAAGCGCTTAACCAGTTTTCGGCAAGGTTGTTTATGATAGTTTATTTAGCGTACAGTTATTTGCTTCGCACTTTGAATATTAACGCATTTGGTTTTTGCGAGTATCAAGTGTGCGAACGAGCAGGAATTATTACTGTGACTTTAGTTTTAACGAATTTGTTTTTTATAAACACTACGATTCAATAAATCAGTTTTTGAATACATTTGACTGGCGTGCTGCTCAGAAGAATAACAGAAATTGTACAGACTACAGTCGCAGATTCCTTGTTACAAGTGGTAACATTGTTTAGCGAAAGGGTATCATATCGCTATTAGAAGTTTGGCCATGCAACAAAACCAGAGGAGGCATAAACCAAGGGTGTTCAAGCACTTATTGGAACTCTATGGTAATACTGATTCTCAATTTATTTGTGTGAGACTATTACAAAGTTGTTCATTACAGATATTATCAATCTGCTGCCGAAACTTCAGAAAATGGATGGAGATAAAACAATAGGATTACTATTCACAAACCCCGCAAGGCATTTGATATTATGAGCTGTTCTATCCTTCCTCAGAAACAAAAAGTATTAAATGTCACCCACGCAAATCTGTTATAATTTATTAACTATATGCAGAGAAAATACTGAAATAACAAATAAATCTCAGACATTAACAGAGGTAATATTAGAGTACAACAAGGATTACTTGAAGGTCTTCACCTTTTCACAATCTTCATTAAATCCAAGTGGGTTCATTTGGTTCTGCAAGCCTCATTCATTATTTTCTTGAAACTGCTATGCTTATCTCATACATAAACACAAAGGAAATGTAAACTACACTGTAAGAAGGATCAAAACAGCCTGAAATATACTTACTTCATGATCACCTTGTACTAATGACCATAAAAATGAAGCAGTTTAATTTGATGGCCAAAGCTGTTGATAGAAGTAAGAAAACAGACTTAAGTGACTTGCTTAGGTAATCTGCAGAAGTTCATGATTTTTACAATAGCTTGATATATATCTGTATAAAGTCTGGCATGCTAGCCAAAGCCAGGAAAATAACAGATAAGGACCTGGGTAAGACGTGTAACATTTTTGTTAAATAAATATTAAATAAATGTTGCATTTAACACAGAGTAGATGTCATATGTTCCAGCAGCTGATCATTCTTGAAGCACTTAAGATTAAAAAAAGACACCTTCCCCTATGTAAAAGGAGCGACATAATGCATTATATACAAGAGCTGCAGTGACAATAGCGCACTTGGCTTGCATGATGACCATGCAAGTTTGGAGTAACTACTGTTTACACAGATGCATTTTCTGCTTGGGCTATTACATGGCAATGCAACTGTGGAAACAATAGATTTAACAATTGAAAAGCAGGGTAGTGAGCTTTGCATCGAAAACCACAATTAATTAATGCTGTAAAGTCATCTCTCTATTTTCTTTGGTACACTACCCAAACCCTATATCTGTCTGTTTATACCAAATGGAAATATGCTTCATTTTGTAAAAGTAACAAGGGCAGTTTTCATTGCAAAGGAAGAAAGTTTAGTTCTGAGGCAAAATCATACTTACTAGTTACTATTCATATTAATTTATTACATTCATTTACAGTCCAAGCACAATCAAAGATGCTGTTTGTAAGATAAAACAGGAACTTTAAAAACATGTTTCCACTAAATATAGCAGATCCAAAGGGCTTCATTCCCTAAAATCATAACAATAAGAAACACAGAGTTTCAAATTAACTAGGTGTTCATGGTTAGTTGTAGGACTGACTCAAACAGCTGAATGTCAACATACAACTGATTCAAAGCAGGTGTTCCTTTTATGAAACAGTAGCAATTATCAAGTAGCAAGTAGTTTTGTTTAGAGGGCCAATTACATTTCATCTCTTGCCCTGTTTCTCAACATTTCTATGCCCACAACATAATCATTATAATGTCCAGATCAACAAAAAAATGAAACACTTTAAACTAACCTGACATTCATTTAACTTCCAGTGGGCAAGAGCATGATTCAGATATATCTGAATTCTCATCACCATTTTATTATTTATGTATTTATTTATTTATTTATTTATTTATTTATTTATGTGTTTATTGCAACTCAGCCTTTCAAAAGTCAGTCAACATATCTTCACTGTCTAGGAAGAGGTGACATGCAGTCTGGATACCTGAATTCAGCAGCAAGAATAGTAGTTTCTTAAATACTAAAATCAGACCATGATAAAGAGTTGAATGGGGGGGGGGTGATAAGAGAATTTGTATGACTTTTGATGAGTGACAGGTTTAGAGATGGTATAGGAAGGCTTAAAATGTAAAAGGAAATGGAGCAATGGTTAGAGCAGGAAGTGAGGTAGGCATTGGGAAGGATTTAGGTTTTATAAACTCAGGTTGGGATTGGCCAAGGCTCTTTGGTGTGGTTTTGACTGGTCAGTTAAATTACACTGTTTGGGCCTCACTGGCTGTATTTATGAATATGAGAGCATTTAGTATAAGGGAAGTGTTGGGGCCATTGCTATGAGGAAATATTCGTATTACTGACTCATCATTAGTGATAGGATGAGGTACAGAATGGGCTGCAGGCTGTGTTGCACTGTAATACTAAATGGCTGTTAAGTCTTGTCAGCTGGGTAATTGTGCAGGTAGAAAACTTGTCTTGATAGGTAAGTCTTTTGTTTTGTGGGTGGTGAAGACTGGGTGGATGTATGCTGGATCTGGACCAGGATAAATGGAAGATATTTTGACATAATTTTCAAGGTCTAAGATGGCAGAATTTGTTAGGAATATTTGAGTTGATACAGGGAGCAATAGGTGTATCCACATTTTATTGTTTGTTTAGGAGGCAATGATTTGGTTACCTAAGAGAACATTCTTAAAAATGTTACTGATTTGTTACATTTGAAACAAACATTTCCAGTGAGGATGATAGTTTGGACTGACATTGTAACTACGTTGGTGAGGAGGCATGCAGATAATTTTATGGATTTGGAGAGAACTCGAAGGTTTGTTATCATAGAGTGTCAAGGTTGTTAAAGAAGTTAAATTCATATGTCATTGAGCATTGCGTTCTAATGATAGGGATGCTTTGTGGTATAGAATGGATCATGTTCGCTCGAGTGATACAGGTTTAGATTTATTCAATGTTAATCTTTTCACTATTTTGAAAGATTTGGTTAAGGAGTTATAAAGGAAAAGAGGGAGGGAGATTGTCTGCTGTAGCAGGCTGGTGAGCACAGTAAGCGGGGCTTGGTTTTGAGCCCCTCTTCTGCCCCCACTTTGATGTTTGGCCATTCAGAAGTGAGTGGTGGTAAGCTGCTTCAGAAGTCTGTGGTATGTTCAAAGTGAACAGTGGTATTTAACACTACTTGTATGGAGGATGGAAGGTGATCATTTTCACACTGCCAGCATTAAATATTATTCGGTTATTTGCTTGCAACTCTGATGTATATTTCTCTCTGATGTATTATTATAATGTTCATGTTTTAACTATTCCAATGTATTAATTGGCTTACTTAAAACAATGGTTGCAATGGCAAATTGTGGTGTGTTTGTTTGGCAGGGGTCATTAGACAAAAATATATGAGGATTTCAACAAGTCTTGCTTCTTAATACAGTAGGTATTTTATTTCCTAAATAACACAAGACTTACTTTGTATGAAACACAGCTTGCTCACTGTTATCTTCAACTTATTGAGATGATCCCAGTACCATATTTACACCCACAGTAGCCCACCCTTTATCCTAATCACAGAAACAACACATTCTGCATTTCAGAGAGTCCACTATTATATGCCACACTGAAAGTTAATTATTATAGCATATAATCAAAGTTCATGTTCAGTCTCAAAATTGAACTAAGCACAAGTCACTCATATCATAGGCTAATGGTACTCTTCAAGTCCTTTCCCTGTAACCTTAACACTGTAACCTTAAGAAGACATTAAAGAATAAAGACTCATTTTGAGGCAAACCACATATAAGCAGGTAGGCCATAGTAATGTTGTATCTAAAATGAGAAGTAGTAAAGGTATTACAAGCATCGACCTTTGGCCCTGCAGTAAGGCAAGTTGTCTTAAAAGCTGTATATTTTTTCCTTCATTAGTTATGGATGTAATAGCTGAAAGGTAGTAGGGGATAGTGATCAAATTGTATAGCAAAGTGATATCTGCCATTTTATTTAATGTGCAGTCTTATGCAAAGTACAGATAAACTTATGTTGTAATTCATATCATGTCAAAGTGCTAGTGGCAGCCATTTTAAAGTACAATTATTATAAAGTCTGACCTTATGACTTGTAGATCTGAGTTACTTCATTAAAATGCGCAGGTGTTACCTGCCTTACTTTCAATGTTGCTTTATTATATATTGTGATGTTTCAGTTCTTTACCTTATGATGGTCATTAGGGAGGGGATGATCAATATACAATACTGTTGCCACTGGAAAATGCAGTTTACATTGGTATTTAGCATACATGCAATTTCTCATGCATTTAGCAGCAGTTTAAATGATCTTTATGAAGCCGGTTACATACCATGAATCTACTGGGTGGCTTCTAAGAGAATTATGTTTTTATTCATGCATGCTGATGAGGAAGCTGTTTAAGTGCTGCTGATTTCATTTACATCACAGATTGATTCATCATAATTGCATCTTATTTACTATGTCCCATTCAAATCAAGCAACATGGATGCACCCATGTCAACAGATAAATTCTGTTCTCTGCATTCCTTTACTGCACAGATGATAAAAGATTTTCCACAGTACACAGTGTTTATCTACTCGTCTGCTTTTGTAATATGATGATAGTGGGGCCCATAGCAAAATAAGACAGGGGAGCAGAAGAGAGACAGATGTATGATGTTCCTGCATGGTTTTAGCAAAACATATGTGGCAATACTTCTGTGAACAATATGTTTCAATAAAGGTCTGGCTTGAAAAGTGTGGAGGTTGTGTACATATGACAGATTCTGAATACTGATGTAAAGGAGGGGAAGGCTATTTTGGCAAAACAGATGGATTTCAGGCCCCAAATGTTCAAAACAGTTTTACTATGACCTTTACAATTATGGAGCTAGAAACAATTAATTAAACTGGCAATCAATCATGTTGCTAGTTTGAATGGATAGGAAGTTGTAATTTGCGTTGGTGCAAATGTTCTCATTTTTTTACTTCACTCATATTACCTCTTCTGTAATACCCAAGGCAGAAAAGGGGTCTAATCTGTCTACCAGTGAAATAAAATAAAATGAAATAAAACATTAAGACAAATAGTGACCAAACAGTCTGAGGCAATTCACATAAAGATCCTGTAGAATGCCATTCATAGGCATTCATGCTCATGGATGTTAAATATTGTTAGTACAATAATAAATCTGGGGTATAACCTTTTCAGATTTGTGTTTATAAAATGTCCATGTTATGGGATCTAAAGGATTATAATTTTTTTTGGGGGGGCTATGCTTCTTAAAAATCGAGGATAAATGAGCCCACTACTTAATTATGTTGAGACATAAGAATTTTGAACGATTTCTGAGATTTATTTGATAACAGAAACCTTCTTTTCACTTTGGTAAAGTTGATATGTACAAGAAAATAAAAACTAGGTAAACATATTGTAATATGATATGACAGCAATATAAACAAGACATAGGGTGGTATTCATAGTCCAATTGTTTGCAAGTTAGTAGCTGTTATGAGCGATAAGAGCCACTATGCTTGTATGTAAATAAACTAAGAGCACTCCCTGTATGATGAATAAGGAAAAGCGAAGGTATTTTGAAGATCATGCCCACTTATGCCAAAAAATAATGTATCTAAACTCAAGGGTTAAGCAGATATGGACGACTATGTGAAAACACAACACTTGTATTACTTTGTAGTATTTTAGAGATATTTAGATATTAGGGATAGACATGTCTATGCAGAGTCATATTTAAAATACATGGGGCAAGCTGTACACGGTGCAGCTTTTATCGGTGAAATATTTTTTTAAATAAAAGTATTTAATATATTTTATATAGTGAAAGCCCTATGTGGACATCCTGATAGTTTCTTTAAAAATAGAATGGGAAAGAAAGGAAAG
Source organism: Protopterus annectens (assembly GCF_019279795.1). Taxonomy (NCBI): domain Eukaryota; kingdom Metazoa; phylum Chordata; order Ceratodontiformes; family Protopteridae; genus Protopterus; species Protopterus annectens. The sequence goes on along the minus strand of NC_056728.1, from coordinate 1,877,384,130 downwards.
TTTGAATAAAGGGAGACATAACAAATAGGGATGAATGAAAAATTATATGACTACATGATAATGGTAGGAGTGAGGAAAGGGTTAACCTGCTAAAATGTGCTTTTGCTTTATTTATGTGAATGTACTCCAGCTGATGCTATAGCAAAATTTCACCTGGCTGGATTTGTTTTATGTGTATCTTACAATGGCAATTAGGCTATATACTTGTAGCTGTTGTTGACCTATCTTTGGCCTGGGCAATAGCTGAAAAGATTCCTTGCACCAGCACTTTCACTGGCAAGTAAAAGTTAAATAATGGAATGAATGAATAAATGAACAAATAAATAGTTTATATATATATATATATATATATATATATATATATATATATATATATACACACACACACACACACACACACACACACACACACACACACACACACACACACACACACACACACACACACACACACACATTTTTAGTCTGCCATGTCTCCAAGATGCATGGTTGATATCTTCTGGAATACAATACTGGTAAATGTTTAATTCTGGACAAGGATGATTTGGTTGACTGTACAGAACTTACATAGGACATTGGGAAGTCTTCAGTGTGTATTTCACTATGGGGTTTGTATCACCTAACTGTTTTTTTGGAGGGGGTCAACATGTGGTCTTTGTTGGGCGTTTTGAATGATGATTACATCCAGAAATGTTAGTGTATGATAGTGTCCCTCTTTTTGTTTGATTTAATATGCAGTAATGATGCAATTCAAGGGACTAAGTCAGAAAAGTAATAACTTCAGCCATGAGAAAAATCACAGCCTCCCGGCAGCCTTTAGGATATATGGGAAATGTCTGGTAACTGGAGGCCCAAATGGGCTGAGAAGACAAAGGCTTGGAATCAAGTTGTCCTCAACATTAATGGAGTGGAAGGCAGAAACCATGCATTAACACAAAGTAAGAAGAGGGGAAATGATATGATAGGATGTGCTAGAAGAAGGTGAGGCAGAATGCAGTTGCCCGTATCAGTATGGGGGGGGGGGGGGGCTCCAACAATTAGCCACTAGATGGGGAGTACCTCTCTCTATCTGAGAGAATAAGTATGATACAGATGATGATGACACTGGAATAATCAAAGGCGGTGTAGACACTGGCTGTTACCAACATCTATAGCAGCAACAATTGGCTGCTTAAGAAGTTTGGTGTAAAAACAGTACCATATATTAATATAGAGAATTGAATGCTGATAACAAATGACTGCATTAAAGAAATAATTACTATTACTATGTGGACCTTCTACTTCAGTACAAAATAGCACTGAAGGCATCATGTATGGTAAGTGCCCCCACACACCATTAATAAGCATGCAGTAGTGCTCATGTTCTCTTTATAAGTAATGATTTCAGATATGTTTTTTTACAGAGTCAGCAACACAAATAAAACGTTCTAACTTACCAATGAATTTGGAGGATGTCATCAGCAGAATGGCTATTTGTGATGATGGTGATGATGATTAAAACAGGTATATTTATGAGGTAAGCTGAGAAAAGCGGCAGCCAGTTCCGAAGTTTAATGGCAGGATCGCATACTCCATAACATGTTACTAACTCTGCAGGAAGTGATAGTGCATCACAAAGTCAAGCAAATGCTGGCATTGCAGTCAGGCTTGTATAGGTCAGGAAACCATGTATCACTGGCACCTCCAAAGCCAAATGGGCATGTTGATGATGATGGCAGGCATTCATAAATAACAGTGTCCACAGTGTCACCTTTACAAAGGCATTTGTTACAGCTTCCCCAAGAAACAAGAAAGGCATTGGCTGCTCAGCAGCAAATATGCCATGACATTGTTATTGCTTAAACCACTGCAACATTGAGTCAGCTGAAAATGGTTAGAAACCTCCAGAGTATGCATGAGGATTTCCAGTGTTATCTCAAAATGGCAGAGAGGTAGGGATAATGTAGTGATCACACGAATATGCAGTATGGTGGTGCACCAAGCATCCATGGCTGTCTCTATTTGTACCCTAATTAGGATTTACCAGACTAGAGTTGGAATCACTGTTAGAAGGGATAGAGAATGGGATACTGTTCAGACCCATGGGGGTAGAACACATGACACTAAAAGTGCTTCTCAGCAAAGTAATATAATTAGTCATGGAAGACAATCACAACAGATTTCGTGCAGGGCATGTCAGTGTTGATCTACACCTACCAGAATCGAAGTCCCAATCATGTTCAAGAAGCACTATCAGATCAGTGTCTGCAGGGTTACCATCAATTAGGTCACAACCTGAAACCAACTACCATACAGCTCTCATGACAGCTCCTCTTCATGCTCACTTCCACTGCCACATATCCTATCCTTAGGAGATGTGTATGACTCATTTGATCTTGAACTGCTGTGAACTAACTTTGGCAATGCTGTTACTTATAATTTTAAATTCATAAAGATTGTTGAATGGTTTAAGTAAAAGGGGCAAAACATATCCAACCCAAAGAAAAAAGGAATTTGGAGAGTGGGGGTTTTGTAATAATGCTGGTTAGAATGTTAGGGGACTGTGGAAAGAAATCTCTGTGACATCAGATTGCTGTCATCAACACCACTACTCCTCTAACATTCAAACAGCTGGCAGCTACCTACACATGAAAAGTATCAGTATATCACTTAGTGAGCATCCTGCCATGTAAACAAACACTGCTTCCACTTCACCCTCACCACTGCACAAATATTTTTGTCTGTAAATTCACAAATTATTGTGCATGACTAAATAAATAATCAGATATGCAATACATCTGCAAACAACGTACATTGATCTGATAATAAATTGAAAATATGAAAAAAATGATACATTTTCATTCAGATCCAGTGCATGATCCAATGATTTGAAAGCCTGTATTTGCACTTGTTTTTGCCCTGTAACTCATCTAGTGCAGATACAGATTCTTAGTGTTAGCACTTAAATTTGCTTGTTCATGCTCAGCACTTGTTTAGAACTTGTAAGCACTAAATAAGCTACTAATTACTATAGCACTCTATCTTCCTCATTACCTAGAGGAAAACAGTTTTTGTACTTACTTTTCTCACTTGCTTAGAGAAAATCAGCTCTTGTACTCACTTTCCTCACTTATCTAGAGGAAAAGCTCTGCAAGTCTCTTTTTGCATGGTCGTGCACACAGAGCAGTGTAGGGAAGCGCCAGTTAGCTGGGGTATACTATTCCCAGCCCCACAAAGTCTGCACTGTAAATTTTCCCTTAGAACTAGGCAAACCTCAACTCAAGTGCTTCAGATCAGCTGCTGTTATTGCAGCACTTGCAAAACAGAAATCAGCACTTGTCCTAATCTCCTAGACATCACTATTATTCTCCAAATTTCCTAGACAGCACTATTATAATATAGCATAAGTCCCTCGATTGTCCGCAGGACTTAAGCTCAATTTACTCTTCAAAGCATGTCCAAAGGTCTGCTTCAGGTGTACTCTCCAGTTTATCTGGTGGAATTGGGTATCCTGATGCAGTGTCACAACTGCCTCGTGTATACAGACAACCCTCTCCTCTTACCTCTAGACCCAAACACTTGTGAGAGATGCAAATACACAGCCAGACTGAAGGCTAAGCGATCTCAACCCATGACTGTAACAGACAGTCAAGAGGATAAGGGACACACTTGCATCACACCACCTGTCACACATGAATCTACAAAACAAGCACCGGCAAAACATATGCATAAATACACAAAAACATATTTGGAGGCACTAGGTACCAATCTGAAAAAGAAACAGTGCCCTCCAAAGCAGACAAGCAAGCAACCTGCACCCCCAAACACAAGCCAGAAAACACATAATTCACCTCAGCAGTGTGCCTCACAACAGCCTTTAAGGCAAAACACCATACCTAACACGCTAGTAATAGGAGACTCTATAGTAAGGCAAACAGATGTTCCACTCACCAGGATGAACAAGGTGAAGGTTACTGTCAGCTGCCTGTCGGGTGCTCGGATCCACCACATAACACAGGTACTTAGGTCACTCCAGAACAAGTACAAGTATGACGCTGTCATTGTACATGTTGGTGTGAATTATCTAAGACGTACCTCCCTGGACTACATGAAAAGAGACATTGAGGAGCTCTGTGATCATGTAGCCCAAGCTGGTATGACCCTGACCTTGAGTAGCATACTACCTTCACCTAGAATGATACCAAAATACAAAGACAAAATGATCAATTTCAACAACTGGCTAAGCTTCTGGTGTCATTCTAAGGGGATTCAGTGTCTGTCTGCCTGGGCTGACATGATAGACAAGCCTCGCTGTTTTGCCAGAGATGGGTTGCACCTGTCACCCCTAGTTTTTTGAATACTGGCCAAGGCTCTTGCCGTTCCCATAGTGCCTTTTTTAGGCAAGGCTCAAAGGACAAACCAACCACCGTAACCAGCACAGGTAACCAAAAACTAAGGGTAATGCTACTCAATACCAGAAGTCTCAACCTCAAAATGCACACACTCAAGGCTCTCCTCAGCATGGAGAAAATCGATGTTTGTGCAGTGACGGAAACCTGGTTCAAGGCTCAAGAGAGCACCTCGGCACTGCCAGGTTACAATTCATATCATACCTTCTGGCCTCAGTTACCAGATCGCAGTACAAAGGGTGGAAGTGTATCCATATTCATCAAGGATACCCATATCTCCAGGTTAGTAGCGCAGCATGATGCCCTAGAGATCATCCATGTGCAACTATCAGCAGGCAAAACCACATTTCAAGTCGTAGCCAGTTATAAATCACCCACCATGTCCCAAGATGCTCACTCTGCATTCCTTGAGACATTGGAAAATATAAAGGTCCTACCCAACACCATAATCTTGGGTGATTTCCACAACCCTGGTATAGACTGGGCGAACTACTAATGTTCCAACTCCTATGCTTGGCGATTCATAGAATTTATAAATTAAAATGCCCTTGAACAACTAGTATGTTCCCCCACTAGAGGGGACAACATATTGGATTTAATCATCACAAATATGGGCGCCCACTGTACCACACCTGTTATCACCCCTCCTTGGTCAGATCTGACCACAAACTGATAACCCTGGATATCCTCACTCCTCCATCTCTCCCAATCAAAGAAACCATAGTCAAAAAACTTTCCAAAGCAGACTTCATAACTACTTGCATCCAAAGTGGAAAGCTTCACTATTCCCTTGCAGAAGGATAATGATATCCAGGATGCGGAATCCTACACCAAGGCACTTTATATACATCTTCAGGATTGCATGGACCGTGTTATCCCAAATAAAACCAAGACTACTTCCTCAAGCAAGAAGAAACCAGTCTGGTGGACCCTGGCCATAAGCAAACTTTACAATAAAAGGAGGAAACTTATACAAAAAAAGGCCAAATCTCAAGTAGAAAAATCATCCCTGATCAGCATTAGTACGAAATTGAGGGCCCTCATCAAGTCAACTAAAGCTAATTTTGAAAAGAAAATTGCCAAGGATGCCAAGGATAACCATAAGGCCTTCTATGGCTACGTCAAAAACCTAAATGGCAATGCTCAGGTCTGTTCTGAGCTAGTACAAAATGGAACAAAATACACTGACCCTTCTGACATTGCCAACATCTTGGCTGAGAGGTTCAGTGCAAATCCCCCCCCCCCCACCACCTACAGGGCCTATTACCATTCTAGGGGATTGTGTAAGTCCAATTATTACTGATACATTGGTTAACAAAGCTCTATCTAAAATTAAAAACACTGCCTCCATGGGACCAGATGGTGTCCCAGGCTGTGTCATACTCGAGCTCCAAAAGGAATTAACCCCGCATCTTAATACCCTGTTCAGTCTCAGCCTCTCCACAGGATATGTGCCCATAGAAAGGTGCACGGCAATGATGGTCCTGCTACACAAGGGTGGGGCCACAACTGACCCTGGGAAATATCGACCAATAAGCCTGACCAGTCTGACCTGTAAGGCTATGGAGCAAATCATTATGGAACTCATAAATGGAGAGATTGGGAACCTCCAGTCACTGGACCCCACACAGTTCGGCTTCGTCAAGGGCAGATCATGCCACCTGAACCTGGTGGATTTCTTTGAGACAGTTACTTAGGCTATAGATAAGGGAAAGGAGGTACACACAGCTTACCTTGACCTTGCTAAAGCATTTTACACCATTCCCCATTCAGATATTATTGATAATCTCACCAGCCTGGGCATAAACCCTTACGTCACAAGATGGATCACAAACTGAATCTCAGACAGATCCCATAAAGTAAGAGTAGTGGGATCTATGTCTGAATCCAGACCAGTAACGAGTGGTGTGCCTCAGGGCACTGTCCTGGGGCCCCTCCTGTTTGGCATATACTTCTCAGAAGTACAGGCAAGCACGGAAGGGCTGTGGCTGACTACGTTTGCTGACGACTGCAAACTGGGTGCTATAATAGAGTCTCCGGCTGACATGGAGATCCTCCAGAAGGGCCTAAATGAGACTGATGCATGGTGTCAAAGCCATGGTCTCAAGCTAAATGCAAAAAAATGTGTAGTAATCCCCTTTGGAAAAAACAGAGTAACCGCAAACTACAACATAGGAGGTAATCCCCTGAAATCTGAAGAAGAAATAAGGGATCTAGGGACCCAAGCAGATAGTCAGCTTTCCTTTGATAACCATGTTGCCAAAGTGGTTAGAAAATCCTTCTATGTGACCCATCTGATCACGAAAGGGTTCGCATCAAGATCTAAGGATGTAATGGTGCCCCTCTACTCTTCCCTCATCAGACCCATTATTGGGTACAATGCACCAATTGGAATGTACCTGGCTAGACATCTCCAGCAGCTGGAGAGACCACAAAGGTACCTAACCAAGAGGATTACTGGCCTCAAACAGTTGCCCTATGCAGCACGATTGAAAAAGCTAAGACTGTTCTCTGTTGCATACCGCTTTCTCAGAGGCGATCTCTGTCTAACGTACAGAGCCATGTCCAACCCAGAATTGTTGAACATGCTCCATCTTAGCAAAACCAAATCTACTCGAGCAACACGCTCTAGGGATATAAACCTCAACACAACAATGAAAAGAACATGCTGGAGGGATAGATTCCCATCACAGAGACTTCCCTTACTATGGAACAGGGTCCCGATCTACATAAGACAGAGCCCTTCACTATCACTCTTCAAGAGGAACCTTGATGAGTGGATGGGTAACAGAAAGTTCACACTGGGGATCACGCCAATGGCACTACTAGATAGGGGCCAAGGGTACTAGCTGCTAGTACAAGGGTCTAGGGAACTACTAAAGGGGCAGTGAATACTGCACAACATGGCTGGGCTAATATATGCCTTCGGGCAGGTAGCCCAGTACCAACCTATGAACCTATGAAGTCATCAGATATTGAAATAGCTGCTTTTACTACATGCCTACTTATATACACCACTTCAAAAGAAGTTATTTTGCAAAACAGGTAAAGAAGGTGATTATTACTTATATGATGATGTCTTACAGCATCAATGAAAAAGAGTCAGTGAACACTCAGGTATGAGATCTACAAACAATAATATGATTAACTGTTATAAAATAAAAAATATATATATTTTAAGATGAGGGAAAATGTCAGATAAACAAGGACAGCAGACTATGCATCAAACAGCATAGCCCGCTTATATCACTGCATGGATTAATTATACTCTATGTGTTTTTACAGTAAAGGAAACATTAACTTGAATATCATGGTCCATAGTTCTGGACTAGATGCTAGTTCTTTATCTGTGCAGCCATATGCTGTGCATGAGCCTGCTGCGCGAGGTCCCATCCTACTGTTGCCTGCTGGTTGTTATTAGTTGTAATGGGTTTGGAAATGGGATCTATGATGACAGCATTAGTCACTTCAACATCACACGGTGGCACATGATCACAGTACAATATGCAATAAAAATTCTGCATGCAATAGCTAGGTCACATTGAATGGCACCCCCAGACTCATACAGGGACCTAAAACAGCTCTTCAGGAGATTGAAGACTTTCTTGATGACAATATAGGTCTGAGACATTGATGTCTTACAGGCCTTTTCTGCAGCTCTACTTAGAATTCTCACTGGTGTCATCAGCCATGGTTCCAGTGGATATTTAGCATCAAATGAAACAGAAGAAGAAGAAAAAAAAATAAACAAGAGAGAGACAGAGAGAGGGGGGAAAGTGGGTGGCAAAAAGAAAGAAAAAGTATTTTAGTATTCAACAATATCTTTTCTTATAAATAACAACTTAAACACACTACAAAAAAGAAATATTTTTCAACTAACCAATAAGATGACCACTGAGTGGTACAGTGAGCTAGTGTGTCAGATGTGGGAATCATTTGCACTGCCAGGATGCTGGTCAGAGACATTGGTAATGCACTGCCCTGCCTCACACACTACGTGGTAATTTATAGAATTGTAGCATTCCTATTGTGGATTAGAAGGGGCCCTAACTGCAATATGAGTGAAATCTATTGCACTGACTACATCCAGGAAGTGTGGCATCCCATAAAAGACATGCATAGTCCTGACTCTGTCCTCAAGTGACACTGGGAAATAGATGTACTGATCTGCACGTGCCAACAGCACATCCAGGCACTATTGCAGTATCCTCCAAGCAGAAGGCTGTGAGACGCCCAACATGTCCTCAGTATGTTTCTGGAAGGTCCCCATGAGGACTATACATACCTTAGTGTCCACAGGGATAAGAAGTGCACTCATTCCTCCAGTACCCCTAATGGGGATCATATATACCCACTAAGACCATTATAATGTCTCTGCCCACTCTGAATCTGTCAAGTATCTTCTGATTATTAAAGTTATAATGCATTATTTTCTGCCTGTATCTCCACCTTCATGGCCAGCAAACACCACTAGGTGCAAACGGTTTTGTCTCAGCTGAGTCAGGGAACTCACACCTGGAAATAGCCAGGCTAGCAGCAAGTGAAAGCATTTCCATGGATTGCAAAGTGGATAAGATTTGCAGTATTCCACTTTATATAATGTAGACAGTGCAGAAAGCAGCAAAATTCTACTATGAATTATAAACAGGTGATATAATGCTTTATTGGCATACATTGAGTTACATCATATCTCATTTAAATTTCATTATGACTTAATTTGTGTAAGCTTATTTGTGGCCATTGAGCATTAGCATAAGTGGCCTCTATGAATCACAGCTTAGCTATGCTTATTCACAGACAGTGCAAATAGCCATAACACATCCAGTAATGGCTATGAATACTACCCTTAGTATTTCTGTACAGTTTGTATTTTAGTACTTTTAAATTAGGACATTTTTAAGCTTCCATATAAATTGCAAGACCTTTCAAGGAACAAAATAATGTAATATTGATAGCAATGCACAAAAATGTATAATTGTGAGCTAGTAAGAGGCTTCATTCTACAATCTGAGAAATTATTTCCTATAGCTACTGAATATGACTAGTATTTAAAGGTTTCCACATAAAACCATTACTGTATCATATTTGTCTCACAGCTTTTGATTCACTGGCGTGCTTCTCAGCTGTACTGCCTTGTAGAAAGAGTCTGTTGCCCTCCTTGAATTTGAGTTTTTTTTCACTTAAATATGTAATATACTTTCCTCGGATTCTTGGAAGAGTAAATGTCCTTTGCTTACACTGGAATTATACAAATGCTACCACATGTATGAACATAATCTGTCAAATTTACAGTTTGTCTTCCACCTTTGGATGACTTCCTCAGACAAAAGAAAAAAAAACTTCATACACAGTTTTAAAGTGAAAAAGGTGCCAAAGCAAAGCACAGTAATTGAATTCAGCCACCATTCAATTAACTAATTAAATACTAAGTTAAATAATTAAAAGTGTTCTGCATCAAAAACCTTTTTCTTGTGTTAAAAAAGCTCATGTCATTAAAATAAAATCATTCATTTAAAACTTCTGTCTAACACTTAAAAAACAAGATGCAAAACTGTACTCTAACATAAAGTACAGAAATATTGAATACTGAAAAGCACTTCACATTAAACGTTTTTGGAGTTATTCTAGCCAGATCGGAGCCTGTTTTGCTTTTTTTGTTTTGGAGAGTTTGTTGTTCCAGTTATTTTCAAGCGTTTGTATTCCATGGCTACCGACAATGGTTTGGATTCCTCTGTTGAGCTTACTTCTCAGCCATCATTGCTACCTGGTTCTGGTGTGAGTGAAACAACTAATCTCACACAACCTGAATGAATGAAAAGCTTGAGAATTTTTCCACGAGAGTGGACAGTTTATCCCAACCTAGTGGTGCAGTAAGACTGAAGGTCACAGCAGGTTCTATTACAGGAAAGCAAATATCTGAGTGTTTGGCTTTAGCTAACAGCGCCATTAACAAAGTTGGAACTGATGGAATGAATTTTGCTGTCAAACACAGCTTGCCTGTAAACAGAGGCAGTGGCGAAGGCCCTATCCATTTAAACTCAACAACTGAGTCCTCCTTGGGGCTTATAGGGCTTCCTAATGTTGCACAATGGTTAAAAACACAACCAGCTTTTGGATTTAACTGCAAAGATGTCATTAGTGAATGCTTGGCTGGAGGAGTTGAGTCTTTATCTCTTAAGTTAAAAGAGATTGATCGGAAAATGTTAAAATTAAAAAAGTTACAATTGGAAGTAAATTATTTTGGAGAGTGTAAGAAACAGGGTGTAGTACCGAAAGGTTTGCGATTCTGGCAATACCCTTTGGGGTTAGAGGTGGGGACAGTGTTTTGCAATGAACTTTTAACGTTGTTTGACAAGCACGGTACTGAATTAATGGACATGATGTGCAAATATTATTCTATTTCTATTGAGGCTTTAACTAACAAAATCACAGTTTTAAACAATGACATTAAAACACACCCTGAGTTCATAAGGTACCATTATGATTATAAAAGGGTGTTTTCTTCTACTGACCAACAATTAATCAAGAACACGGAAGTGAAACTCAAGAAACTGAGAAGAGACATCAGTGACTATAAGAATGGGGCTGCATACCCAAAACCACCACCCTCTCAAGGTAAGGGTATATTTGGTCATGCCCATGCACAACGTATACATGTTGTGAACACAGTCAATGGGAATGACCCTGAGGTACCCATTAGGGTAGGACCAGAAGTCAGTGATCTAGATCTGTTTGAAGGCAGCTGGAGGGAGAACATTGCTGACAAGCATCCTGTTACCAACGCGCTAGGCGACAACCACTACAACAGTAACGAAATTAATGATTCTTTTTCCAACAGGGGCCATAACCATCCATGGAGATACAATACGAGGGGCATGAAGGAGAATCACAAATACAACCGATAACTAATGCACCTGTCATTTTGTTGAATGGTAGTGGTGAATTCAAAGTGTACAATTTCTCAAGTTACACCATTTGCCAGGAGTTGTGTGAACTTTTCAGTAAGGGTTTGACTTTTGTACCCGATTAACATTTTGACTTACCAGGAGTTTTGATCGATTTGAAATTATACATTTGAAAATTGAACTTGTCTGTAATGTTTGGAGGTATAGGTTACATCAATGACCTTTTAAGAGTGGCTAGTACGTAAAACCCATCCGTGTACCCCACTCTATCTTTGTTCGAGCACATGTGCGAGTCCGATTTGAGGTCTTTATGTATGAGTGCTAGAAAAAATGTTATTAAGAACATAACTGAGGATGAAGCTGAAGCTTTGAGGTTGGTCAGAGCTTTACCAGTCCAGTTTTTGAAACTGGACAAAGGTGGAGGTTTGGTGATCATGGACAATGATGGCTATGACAACAGAATATTTGATGTGTTAGATAGTAAGATCTACGTGAGGTCCAGCCTTAATGAAATGAACATTGCTTATAAAAGAATATTTTCCTTCCTTAGGGATTTGTTGATAGAAGGGTTGATCAGTGTTGACGTTTATAATTACTTTGTGATTTTGAAGCCTTGAACACCCAATTTGTTTGGTTTACCTAAACTACACACAAACATTGAAAACCCTCCCATGAGGGCTTTGGTGAATGCAAGGTCTTCTATTACATATGCATGCTCTAAGTTTGTGGATGACTTATTAAAGAAATATGTAGTGAGGGAGGAACAGATATGCAAAGACTCTTGGGCTTTCTTGAAAAATTTAGAAAAATTTAAATTTCATGATAACATTTTTTTCTAAACAATAGATGTGGTGGACCTTTATTTCTCTATCCCACACAACATAGGGTTAGAATATATCACTAAGAAACTTATTTCCTATGGAGTAGAGAGTGATGAAATATGTTTGATTCAAGAATTACTTGATGTGATTTTGAACAACAACTATGTCAGTTTCAATGGCAACATCTACAAGTGAGTGGTAGGGGTAGCGATGGGTTCCCCATGTGGGGCAAGTTATGCTAATTTAGTTCTAGCACAGTGGGAACACGAACACATATTTAGTAAAGACATTCACAAGAAAGTAAAGCTTTACAATAGGTTTTTGGATGATATTTTCATCATGTTTCAAGGGAGTGCAGATGACGCATGTAGCTTTGTGGAGGCATTAAACAACCGTACTTCTTTCTTAAGATCCATGCACACATACAAAGAGGACACTATCAGTTATTTAGATGTGAAATTGGTAAGGGACACTTTACGTAAAGGCTATTTAGCTAAAATTTTCAGTAAGCCTATGTATTCCAACATGTTGTTGCATTTTTCCAGTTGTCACCTGTTCCATCAGAAGAAATCTGTCCTAAAGGGACAGTTGGTAAGAGCAGCTCGAATGACATCTGAAGACATGTCATTTGACGATGAATGTATCTTGTTGAAGCACATGTTTATGGGTCGTGGTTACCCAGAGTCATTAGTTAATGAGGTGGTAAGAGAGGTTTGTAGTAAGAGACTGTCAGGCATTTTTAATCCCATCCTTCCCATAAAAGAAGGAGATTTAGTTTTGGATGTGGAAGAAGAATTAAGTGTGGTGGTGCCCAGTACAAGTTCACCACCAGTAGTCGTGGGCTCATCAGATACAGACTTGGTTTGTTACAAGAAGAGTTTTATTACCCCTTTTACTTTGGAAGCAAAGTTTATTAGTAAAATCCTTAGAAGAAATTGGCACTTATTGACCTTTGAGAAGGATTTAGTAGAGAAATTAGGCGACAAACCAGTTATTATTTTTAGAAAAAGTATCATGGAAAGTAAGATTATGAAACCCCCTAGAACAGAGGGCACATATAAATGTGAGGCATGTAATTATTGTAAATTCATTTCTCCAGGGTCTAGTTTCACAGTGAATCAACACATGTTTAAAGCCAGAGGCCGGTACAGTTGTAGTTCTAAATCAGTGGTTTACCTGGCTTCCTGTCAGTCATGTCCAGCTTTTTATATTGGTAAGACTGACAGGAAATTAAAAGAAAGGCTTTATGAACACACATATCATCTAAGGAAGAAGAGTAGTACCAATGCCCTAGTGAGACACTGTAACGTGAATCCTACCCAGGCTTTTTTGTTCAAAGTGATAGATCAGGTAGTGGTTGATGAAAAAAGTGGACCACATCAGTTACTGTTAGAGAAATGTGAACTTGTTTTGCAGCTTAGGCTGAATTCCTACACTGTATCCAAAAACACAAAAGAGGCACACCACGATGATTCCTCTCCCTGGTTTAAATGAGCTCACATCTTTGACTTGTATTTTGAAGTTGAGAAGTCTATTGAGGTGACAGACACAGTATTTCATTTCATGTTAGCAAAAAGTAGCAACTGTTGTAGTTTATTGCTGTTTTTCATCTTGAGTTCCTTTGCACACTTTTATAGTGTAGTAACAAAAATTTGTTTTAAAATAATTTTTTTTAACAATTTTAGAACACAGATCCTCTAAAGTCTTAGAACATAGTTTACTGTATGTAATTGTACTTTTAGGTATTTGACACCCTGTCCATAGTTATTGACATTTTTGCTTCAGACACTGTCACCTTTAAGTGTTGTGATAGCAGTCTGTTGTTATATTTGTGCTTATTTTATACTTATTATTATTATTATTTTCCTTACACTCCAAGCATATATTTAAAATTATACTTAAAACTACGTTTTCCTACATTTATGCTTTTCATTCAGTATTTCTGTACTTTTTGTTAGTGTACAGTTTTGCATTTTGTATTTTCTAAAATGAAAATTTTAAACAAATGTTTTAAATCAATTATTTTATTTTGATGACGAGTTTTTTTAACACAAGAAAAAGGTTTTTGATGCAGAACACTTTTAATTATTTAACTTAGTATTTAATTAGTTAATTGAATGGTGGCTGAATTTAATTACTGTGCTTTGCTTTGGCGCCTTTTTTCACTTTAAAACTGTGTATGAAGTTTGTTTCTTTTGTCTGATGAAGTCTTTCAATGGTGGAAAATGAAAAGCGCTTCACATTAAATGGTTTTGGAGTTATTCTAGCCAGATCGGAGCCTGTGTTGTTTTTTTCGTTTTGGAGAGTTTGTTGTTCCAGTTATTTTCAAATCTACAGTTTGTGCCAGTAATGCTATGACATGTAAATAATTAATCCTGGAAACATTTTATATTACATTTAGTAGATGTTTCATTTTTCACGAAATATGTTCATAGATTCATAGGCTTATACTAGGCTAATGACCACCAAGGCTTTTATAAGCTTAGCTGTGCAATCTAACTCACTTCTGTCTCCATGTATCATGGGTGTTTATTAGGAGGGGGTATGTTAGGAAGTTTCTAGAAGTTATGTGGGGAAGGTGTTAGTTTGGTCATTACTGTCTGCCTCTGTTTATCAGAGATATGTGAGTCATGCACTGGGTGATGTTCTGATTTCCTATCCATTGGTCAAGGTTACACTTAAATAGGGTTAGGGATGGACTCTGCTTCCCATGGATAAGGAGAATGTTCCAGACCATGGAGAGCCTCTAAAACACATTTCTGTGTTGCCAACATGTCTTATTTATGTCACGAGCAAAATTTAAACCCTTGGAACTAGCTGTTCTGATGCTGTTCATTTTGCGGATGCGCAAAAGGTCCATTATATAGTGATATGAGAATACATTTTATGACAGACATAGATAGCCTGTCAGTAACCTGTAGGGGACAGAGTATAGAGAGAGAGTGTTAAGGCGATCTGTATAGGACAATGTGTTTTTACCCTGGATTCTCCTGGTAAGGAACCTTTGTAAGCATTCCAGCTGTTGCATATTTCTGGTCAAGTACATGCCGAAGGTGACATTATGATCAATGATGGGTCAGCCAAGAAGGAGAAAGGTTTTTAGACCCTTTTTAACTTACCATGGTCTGCAAGATGTGGAAATTGTAGAGCACTACAGGGTGGATAGTGATACAATACATGAACTCTGTAACCTCTGCTGTCCACAACAGAGAGAATGAACAAACCGAGGGGAACCAATACCTGTGGCGACTAAGGTATGTGTAGCACTGAGAATAGTAGCTACAGGAATTTTGCAAAGGCCAACAGGGTATATGCTGGGATATCACAGGCAGCATCCCAGATCCTACATGAGTTCCTGAATGCTATATGACAACATGCCACCGATTATGTATAAGCTTCCCCATATAGCCACCGAAATAACAGGATGACTATACAATTGCAAGAGCAAAACTCTTGAAACCCAACTTTTGATGTGTAAACCCACAAATAGTACTTGGCTCCCCCACACCCAAAACAACAGGAAAATGGCAGTTTGTACAATCAAAGGAATAACACATAATTCACTTGTTATAAATGCTTTCCACACAATTTTCACAAAATGTGTACATATTTGGTGCAAAACTGCTTGTGCATTCAACATTCTGTTTTTCGGCACATTGCAGCCAATAGAATGTTGTTTGCACAAATAATCGTAAATATATATATATATATATCACTTTTCTTTGTAACATGTGAACAAATCTAGCATGTACCTGAAAAATACAAGAATACGTTAGCAACATCAGAAGCCTTCTGTGCAGATAAATCTAAATGAATCTCAATCCTCTGTGTTCTACAAATATGCATGTCCTCTCACTTTCAAGTTACCTAGGTACACTGTTACCTTGTTATGGTGTAGACTTATACCTCTGAGCATGGTAAGATGCAAATGAGGAGTGAACTCAAGCTTTTGGATTAATGTAGCATATGTAAATATAGTGTCAGCACTACTTCACTGTTTGTAGCTAATGGGTTGCAAGTGCAAATGTTTAGTGGGAGGGAGAAGGAATACACAACAATGCAGACTCTCTGCCGGCAGTGGATGTTTCAGCCAGGATACACTTACAAAGTGTAGAAGTAATTATAGCAGGCTTTGAAATGGATATTCAGTGCACTAATAGCTAAACTCTACTTTCTTTAATGAAAAATGTGTTTTAATGTCATGTAATGTTGTCATATCATTTAAAGACAAATATACAAAATGCCCTATACACTGCATGTGTGAGAGTACAGCACATATAAGAAAAGAATGGGCACAATATAAGAAAAGACAGAGCTGCACTGGTGCAAACAATACTCATAAATGGTTGTGTTCATTGCACTAAATATGTAAGCAGCACGTACAAACAGCTAAGAGTGTACAAGTGTTATATGTTTGTTTTATATTGTGGTAGAAATGGGACCTGCTTATATGTACAATAATTTTATTCCTGTTGCAAATCTATTTCTGTGGCAAAGAGAGATAAGATACCCTTAATGTGATTTGTAGGTTCAGCAGTTTAGCAATTTGAATACAGAGTTGTGTAGAAATTTTTAATGTGTGTTAAGATGCATTTTGTATTTTTTTAATAATGTTAATATTTGCATCTTAGCACAGACACAGTGAAATGGATAAACACATTAAAATTCAATGTTAACTTACTTGCATGATAAAGACTGCATGAGTTACAACTATGAAACAAGTGTGGGTATAACACACTTGGTAAACATGATGACCCGTACAGTATATAGTATCTATAGATCATGGTTTAAGTCCAACATTTATCTTTTTTGATAAATGTTAATGCACATGCAGCTCTGTTTGTCATATTTGCATGTTGCTTACCTTCAGACAAACACAGTCTAATGGCCTACACAAGAAGCAAACATTCTCAATTTCAAAAATGATACATTGTTCCCTCCTTTGCTTTGCACCACGTACACCTGCTAAATGGTGGTGCATGATGGCCAACAGGCTTCCACAACACCTGCAGGTCCAGAATACCTGCAGACAGGAAGCAGACTGTTGACAATTTACAAACAGATGCATTGTATCTTGTTTGGTTTGCCACTGTGCAAACATGCTAAGCAGTGTTGTGCAGTGGTCAGCACAAATACAGAGCAATGAATGTGAAAATAAGCAGCTACTGCCTAATTTTTCCTGTGGCAGCAGTTGTAATTAAGGGTTATAGTACAGGTGAGCCTGGGTTCTAATCTAACTAAGGCCAAACTTTTCTTACTCTTGTTCCACCTATTTTATATAAAAATTAACAGTAGGAAAAATACTTACACATAGGAATAATTATCTATAGCATGTGCATTGAGCACAAACAGGACATGTGAGATATATTACATGTGTAACTGTAGGTATCAGTACAATTATGATTCTACAACTACACATTTATTTTATGAACTTTCATGTCAAACACATACATGGTTAAATATTCTGTACAGTAATGACTGTATAAAATACAATTGCAACCCAACCTTCCCTATGGAAACTGTTATAAGTTAATGGTCACAATACAAGTGAGCCTGTGTTCTAATCTAGTATACTCCCAATTTTAATAACGCTTGCCTACTCAATTTTAAAATATACAAAACATTGTAAACATAATTATGAATGACAATGCATAGGGATAGCACTGGAGCTCATATGAATTAATGTGTGACTGATGGTATACTGACAATTTATTTTCTGTAATTATAATTGTATTTTCTGGCTTTGGATGGACTTCAGACTTCAGTGATACTCATACACACATGAACTTGTCAGGTCACACAAATACATGGTTAACCCCCCCCCCCCCCTCACTCTGTTGTGTATATTTATATATATAATTAATGAGCATGTCTGACAAGTGCTTATACTGTGGCAAGGATGAAAAATCACCTATGTGAAATAACATGTTTGTGTATTTTGCATAGGTTTGAATCCAACATCGTACAAATTAATTTTATCAGTGTGTAAAGCCACACAACAAATGTGCCAGGTCATAAAGTATATGCCCCCAATACATGTCTGCAAAGTTTAATCAAATAACAGATACAGCTACAACTAACCCATAAACTAATGCCATCTCACATTTCAAATAATTATCATATGAATACATATTTAAAATTATTAGATAGTGATGTATTTGAAACCTGTATTATCTGTGCTCAAAATAAAAACCTCAGTGTTCTTACGCCTGCTGCCACAGAGGCAGCTAAGCAGCAGGTGTGTTTCTTACACTCAGTATTATCCAAACTGCTGATTGTTGCACCTCGCCACTCAATGCACCTGTGCAGAGGAAAGCAAACCAATAGAACTCTCATAATTTTATCAGTGAAGTAGATGCCTGCATTTGCTCATCGCTTAATTACATGTAAAAGGGGAAAACAGTACTAATATTTTTTTAAGGTTAGACAACTTATGACACAACATTTCCAATATGAAATATTTATGAACACCAATAGCATCTGTCAATTGTGTTTACTATAGCCAGTATGAATAAGGACTTTGCAAGGTCAAGTAGGAGTCCTTAAATGTGTATCTCACATGTGCAGACACTTTGCCATCAATTGCATAAACCAACTGCATAGAGGTGAGCTATGGAAAGTGCAGATTGACAAGTATTGCTTATGTTTTACTGTCCACTGAGTCTTCATCCCATTAAAGTACATGTAAAAACACAACCAAAGGGAAGGCACTTTTTAATGACTGAACAGATATTTAAACTGTAGTCATGTGTCACCTGTACCCATGGACTTGAAACTTGGTCTCTCAGTAACTGTTCCCAAATATCAACTACACTACAGAAATAAATACAAAAAATTATTTGTTACATACCGTGTACATCTTTACACTGACAATGCATCTTCAGATTATCTAATATTTGTAGTAATGTGAACAGCAGTTATTCACAAATATGGATGGACAGTCAAATATGATCACAAAAATGCGTGTATCTTTATGTGATGATTTAAGTGTGAAATGTATACAACATACTGGGAAAAATGCTTCATTTCTGCTACATGCATTTCTGACAGACGTTTGCATAGAATTTGTACAGCTATATTTAAAGTATACCTGCACATTGGAAACACGTCAGGAAATACTACATCCACACTTTGCACAATGTGTGTGTGTGTGTGTGTGTGTGTGTGTGTGTGTGTGTGTGTGTGTGTGTGTGTTTGTGTGTGTGTGTGTCTAGTCAGAAAAGTGTAATCTTACTGCAGTCCACTTGTGTGTATGTGTAGTCAGAAGAGTGTAACTGTGTATCCTACAGTCATCAAAATAAACCCATGGAGTACAGATATTTTGGCAGTTATATGTGCCTAACCATCCATTTTATTCAGGCCTCCCAACATCTTCTCTGAAACATCCAGTGATGATGTCATCTACTATAAATTGTCCAGCTGCATTATAAAATTCAAGCTTGTGCTGTGGTGATTGTGTTAAGTATTGAGCTTTCTAGCTGGTGTACATAGGTAAGGGTTCTAATCTATCTGCAGTCATTTGGTGTGTTTGTGTGTGTGTGTGTGTGTGTGTGTGTGTGTGTGTGTGTGTGTATGTTCACTTGGTTGACATTCAAGAGACCATTTTACACCATGTGAGACACTGCTATTCCCATCTTCTTTTTACTAGTCTCTGCTGATGTCATCAGTTATAAAGTGTTGTCTGACAAAATAAAAGCCAGCCTGTGCTGAGGTGCTTGTGTTAAGTATTGTGTTCTGTAAATAGGTAGGGATTCTGTTCTCATTGTTGTCAATTGGTATATGTGTGTTTGTATTTGTTCACTTGATTGACTTTCAGAAGACCATTTTAGACCTGCATGTGGGACACTGCTGCAAGCATCTTTTTCTTCCCAGACACAGCTGATGTCATCACTTATAAGGTGTTGTCCAACACTATAAAAAGTAGACTTGTGTTGTGGTGCTTGGGTTGCATACTGTGCTTTCTAAATAGTTAGGGGTTCCATTCTCACTGCAGTCAACTGCGTGTGCTTTCAGCAATCACTATGGTGACAACTTTAGAATGATATGTGAGTCCTTCTATGTTAAACACTCTTCCAGACAACTTGTTGTAGTATACAGCGATTATGTCATCCTGTATGGCATGCATTCTGACAATATTCAAGACAAACTTGTGTGTAGCAGTAACATTAACTACTGTGTTTACAAGCAATTTTAACTACACATCTAGGTGTTCTAATTTGACAACAGGAAACTTGTGTGTCTATACATGCAACTATCACTTTTGAGACAATTTTACACAAGGATGTAATAGCACATCTGTGTCATACTCCCCTCCCAACATGTTCTCCTCAGCATACAATGATGCTGTCATACTCCATAAAGTGCAATATGACAGCGTTGCAGTCAGAAATATGTGGTGCTGCTACGTGACATTGCATGGTATTCATATTCTATACTTACACAACTGTAATGGTCAAGTCAGGCCCAGTCTACTGGTGTGTGCATGGGGGAGATGGTACATTATGGTCATTTTATGATCTTTGTAATTGCTCTTCATTTCACTACCACTTGGGGTATCTTTCACGTAGCCCCATGCATCCATCATCCTCCTTTTTCCTTTGGCCACACAACATCCTTCCTGCAGAGGAGTGGAGGATGTCCTCATGTTAAATATGCAAACACACATCATGAAGCAAGTTCCTTCCGCAAAGCCTCTGCAAGCCATCTGTAGACCAATGCATGTATGATTGCTAATTTTGTCATGGTGTGGTGCACATGTCCCATACTGACAGTGGCAGGATGTGATGCAATCCAACAGATATGCAAATATGCACAATAGTCTTACTATTTTTCTTAATATAGATATAGGGATTTTTACATGGTATAATAATGGTGAGGATTTCATGTGATATTGGTCATTAGCCTAATGTCTTATGACCCTATGGACAGTTGACATGTCAATGTTACTGTCTTTGACATGTGATATATTGATGTGTGGATGTACAGTATGGCTACAAGAAGGTATTACAATCTGTGATGTGAGCTAATGTATTGATGGACATTGCTGCTACTGCATTACATGCTCCTTCTATAGCAGCTGTAGTAATATGTCCACTGAGAACTGCTGACATGGTATGGTACACTTGTACGTCTATTATTGGCATATTAGGACATGTGTTGTAGTGGAGCAGATCAACCTTCTATACAGTTCACATTCTGCCATCACAGTGATACTTGCAGTATGGCACGGGTGTGTGTCTACATACCATCATTAAATGCTGTGTGACAGACATCAATATAAATTCATGCTGATTACATGGTCACATACATCTTGTCTTATACAGATGTTATGCTGTGATATACACAATCAGTGTATCACATGTTTTGATTCAATTGCAAGCTTGTGGTATTCATTGTATTTGCAGGTGTTTTGCTATACCCAAGAATTATTGCGGTGGACAGCAGCACCATTGTGTGACTATCATAATTTCTGTTAGATGAAATGGTATGTATGAGCCACAAACAACTGATCTGTAATGTGTCCTGATATGGCATCAGGCCGCTCAATCACAGCTTGCCCATGAAACACATATAGGCATATGTTGTGCAAATGATATAAGTATGTGACAGTGGTACAGTTGTATGACTGTGTGCATAGTACCAGTGTTTGGAATGTGATGAATGACCAAGGTTGTATTTGTAGGTCTTTTCACAAATCATTTATTCCAATAAATGTGAAATGTTAAGTGTAATGCACAACTAAGCACAGATCTGTATATAGATGCCACCAGACGTACCCAGCTGGAGGAAATTGACAATCCGTTAGCTGAAAGACTGTCTCACACATCACCTGCCTGTCAACACTGGCCACCAGCCAAAGTATACCTGCAGACAGTATTCAGTTTTTATTCTAATGATGGCAGCTCATCTGTGTATTCTGTATGGCTAATGACACAGAATCAGTTGGCCTTGACAACATCAGAGGTTGCCTGTAATGTGCCTCAAAACAATGTACCTATAAGACACAGTTGGATCCATACATCAACACAGCCTCCAAGGGGACTATATTCCCATAGAAGAGTGTACATCAACATGCAGCCTTCTGACTGGGGAGGAACATCACCTGATGCATGCATGTATAGACCCATCCTGAATCTCCTAATCTGTGAAGTAGGCCAACAAGTCATCATGGAACTTTTCTAAAAGGACACAGGTAATATCCCAACTGTGTGTGAAACACATGTCTGATTTGTTCAGACTACATCATGTCTATTACATCTATTCGATGTTCTCAAGAAGTTCATCAAGGGCATGCATCATGACATCACTATCATCTTGCATAACTTAACCTGGGCAAGGCATTTGACACAAATCCACAATGAGGTATTACTGACAAACTGCTACAAGTGGCCATAAATACCTATGTCACCAAGTGGGTAGACCACTGGATCACATATGTGACAGATAGATATGTTGAAGTGTGTGAAGTGACCTATATCTAGAGTCCAGTGATCAGGTCTGTACCTCAGGGGTCTGTACTAGGCCCTTTTC
Organism: Protopterus annectens; assembly: GCF_019279795.1. Lineage (NCBI taxonomy): Eukaryota > Metazoa > Chordata > Ceratodontiformes > Protopteridae > Protopterus > Protopterus annectens. The sequence goes on along the minus strand of NC_056728.1, from coordinate 1,877,361,486 downwards.
GGTTCATTAAGTCTCAGACATCAAGAATGACTTACATATCCATTGTCCAGCCAGCTTTGTGTAGCACTGCAACATGCAGACAATCATTGAAGCCATGGAAACACAGTAGATGAACAAAAATCATGGTGGAGGATAGTTACGTTATAAAAACAAGTACATGAGCTAATGATAATGTAGACAGCACACCCCATGAACAGACCAAGTGGTATGTGACCTCTGTACTCAGGTAGATGTATGTACAATATTCACCAGCATGTGCCCACAGTGCTGACTACTCTCTTGTATGTAACACATCTCCTGAGTATGTGTGGGCCATCCACATCACAGGGCATTATAGTTCCAGAGTTCTCATCCTTCATCACACCAATAACTGAGTACAATGCACCATTTTTCATGTACCTCACAAAACATCTTCCAGGGATGAGTTAGTTAAGTGTACCACATTTGCACAGTGAGCTCCTATACATCTTATCGGCCATACCTAAGTATTCTACTTGTTGCATAAACATTAGTGCTTGATGGTTCGGAACCCCCATCAAGGTGTTATACAAAATTGCATGTGTGATATGTGTTCCTGTGATGCTTACAGTAAATACATGGCTGATTGACAGCATTGATGGCATGGGTTACATTCATGACATTGTGGATTGTGCCATATATATGCTATGCACACCTGTCAGCTATCCAGGATTGCTCATTATTTCTAAAACAGGTGTAACAGTGCTCCCTCCTAACACCTTTAGCAGATGTTAAATTTTGATGAAGATGTGCCTGATTCCCCTCATTGATTATTGACAGATCATGACAGTTGTATGGGTATGTTCTTGCAGAACTATCAATAATCACTCAGAATTAACATATGCTATGTCAAAGACATGGGATTAGTAGTGGTATTATTATATCATCCACGATTGTACATGCTTCTGCCCACTGTTATCCTTGAGCTGTTGCTATGTGTCCTGCTTGGTTGAGACCTATGCTGACATTACAGTCATATTCAGGCAACTAATTTTGCACAATTTCTCAATATGCACCTAACCTCTATTTCATATACTGTCCTTGATATATGTCTTCTCCATTATTCATGTCAGGACACTTACATTACAAAGAATCCTCCTCATTAATAGGTCACCTTGTGTGACAGTCACATAATATACAATAACTGTGTGATGATATGAATATACCCACACAGGAAGTGTACTCAGAAGTGTTGATATGTGATTAGTGTTAATGCTACAACTGTCTTGTCTTTGTGGTGTACCTACATGAAAATGCTCTCATCTGCTGAACATTGCCATGTTTTAGCTGTCATCTTCCCCTATGTTCATTCCAACAATTCATACGTGTGTCTTTTTTTCAATACACACACTTCCCCTGACTAATTATACATAATGCAGTCCATGTACGCTTGCTGATCATTTCCAAAACTTTTATTCAGTTTGCCAGAAACAGGTTTCCACACTACTCTGCACTGTATACATTGCTTTATTAAAAACCCTGGAAGTCATTGTGGATTTCCATGCCATCTCGCAGACATAGTTTGTCCATAGGTAAACAGGTGTACTTGTCTGCAGGTGTTTGTGTTGCTTTACATGATTTCCTGGCCGGTAACACTGTTGCTGGCCACAAAACCATGCTTATTTACATTTAAATGCAATGCATGGTATGCATATGTCATTAGCACTGCTGCACACCATGCAAACACATAAACTCCATGCAGGCTTTATGCTAAGCCTTCACAGAGTTTATTGAGTCCCCAGATTTAACTATACTACAGAAATAGAAGTTAATTAAGATCAATTGAGAACATCCAAAACACACAGGATTTGTACTAAACAGCAGGAGTCACGTTCTTTGCTCTCTTTTTTTCTCATTTGTTTAGTATTTTTTTGATATGTAAGTTGTCCATACCAGTCTGTCTTTAGCCATAACCTAGTTACAAATACAAAGGAAAATGTAGACTTACAGAATAAACTGATGTAATTCAATAAACATATATTTATCACTACTAAGAATCATAAGAATTCTGTTTAAAAGAGGTAAAGAAAATCTGCATAGATCTGCATTTGTCAGTCTTGCAGCTCACCCTTCATATCTTCCACAACATGAGTACTCACTTGCTACAGCTAGTTAACTACAAGAGTACTCACTTGCTACAGCTAGTTAACTACAAGAATATTTCAAGGGAAATCACCAAATCATTAAGTTACGTCCAGGCTTATTAATGTGATATAAGTGAAGTTACATGGTGCTGTATTCTTGGTATAGCTCAGGTATGGGTAGAGATGAAGTTTCAGATCCTTAAGTCTAGGAGCAAGAGAGCCTTGTTACCATAGCATAAGCAGTACTATGGGATTTCAAGAGATGTGTGTGAAGCTGTAGAGGAGAAGATGCCTTAAAGGAAGAATATGCTTTGGTCGGTACAGTAATAGAAGTTATGTAGTTTGTAAGTAATGATACCGAGAAGAGTAAGCATCTTTCCTGAGACTAGAAACTTTAGATAGTGTTAAACTGCCCGACCTTGGTAAAGAAACTAATGAAGGTTAAATACTGTTAAGCAATGTGGGGTTTTTTTTGTTTAGGATATGTCAAGCTTTTCATATACTACTCGGACAAAATAGACACATTGTTCAAAAATAATGCTGTAGCTAAATAAAGAAAAAAGTCAATAAGCTGCATTATTACAAAAACAATTCATAAAATAAAAAGACATTTATCTGAATGCACGTGAGCCTTAAGTTTAATAGCATATATGTTGTCTCTCTTTGAAATAGCTTAATTGCACTATTGTGTCTTGCAAAGAACATTTTATTAAAATCTGTAAAAAAACAATCTCCATAAAACAAGATGAACATTGCAATGCAACAAGGATATCTAATGCTGAACATTGCAGTCATTCATTCAATCATGAAAGAAAATACCACACCATTTGAACAAATCAGTCAAACTAAACTATTTGGACTTGATACCAATGAGAATGTAAAATATGACAGCACACTAACTATGTCATGTCTCTAACAGTTCAGAAATTAGTGAAATTATACATCATAATGGTGGTATTCATAGTCGGGGACTTTACAGCTACATAATGGCTATTCTGGAGGAGTGCTACTATGCCTATATGCAAATAAATGAAAAGCAGGTTATTCATGCTGAATAAGGAAAAGGGAAGGGCTGAAATTATGTGTTAAGTACATAAGAATTACTATGTGAAAGTGTTATGCTTCATATTAGTTTGTATGTTTTCTGATATTACGAATGGATGTGGCTATTCACAGTCAGGTTTGAAAGATATAAGTCAGGTAGTGAACTGCACAGCTTTTATTATCACTATTTTTAAAAAACACTAAGGGGGACAAAATGTTTTATATAGGGGTATCCTTATATGAATGCCCTGCTGGTTATTTTAAAGAATGAAAAGGGAGAGATAGGAAAGAATGAAAAAAGGGGAGACACAACAGCAAAGGAGAGAAAGTAGGAACAAATCAAGAGGGGTGTGCTGGAAGAAGTAGGAGAGGAGTTGCACTATGCTTTTGGTGAGGGATAGATACCACATTTTTCTAAGAATTTTTGTTGGGGTAGTAATGGTGGGAAATAGGTAAGAAGCTGTAGGAGAAAGGATAAGGGAAGAAGGGGTGAGGATTGGTACCAGCAAAACATACTGAAGAGAGGCTTCAACTGTTTGAATTCATCTGTCCTTGCCCTGGTCCATCACTTCCTCACCTAAGTCCCAATGCCCTCATCCAGAGAAGCTTGCCAGGATTTCATGTGCTGTTTTGCCTGCATGACCCACGCCATGAAGCTGACTCTGTGAGGATGTCCCTAGATGGGCAGAGGATGACCACTCCTTAACTTGGAAGGTAAATGCTTGGGCTGCTCCTGAAGATTTAGGATGTGAAGAAAAATTAACATAAATGGAAGAGAAAAAAGTTAAAAAGGAGAAAGAAATGCATAATTAAAGCAAGAAAGACAGAAGAAAGGGGTGAGGAGAGACAAAAGAGAAAATGCACACTATAAATTCATACATCATATTACACATCATTCATTTTCTTACTTTAAAATAGTTTTATTTTGATAAATCTTTATTGAAGCAAAACTGAATGTATGGGAAGTGCTTATGCAGGCATAAGACTACTGATATGGAAAGTGCTTACAAGTTCGTGAGAAGATGAGAAGTGCTTATGCATACATTGTATAAGAAGTGATTATGTGCACTTAGGAAGGGAGTGTATTGCCATCAAATTTGGTGGGGTTTATATTTTCCAGTCTGCTTTACAAACATAAATGATCATATCTGTGACTGATATGCATTTGTTTACAATACTGCATGGAAAACAACCTTTATAAATACTTCTTATCAAATTGATTAAAGACAGAATACTACAGTTATATATATCGGCATATCTTTTACATTTAGTTTCAGTAATATACTGAATGCACTGTAGTTCTTCAGTTACCATCCTTTATAAATTATTTGAGATATATATATATATATATATATATATATATTTATATATATATATATATATATATATATATATATATATATATATATATATATATATATATATATATATATATATATATATATATATATATATATATATATATATATATATATATATATATACATATATATATATATATATATATATATATATATATATTTATATATATATATATATATATATATATATATATATATATATATATATATATATATATATATATATATATATATATATTAATACAATCAGTTAAAGACACACTCCCGGATTCTCTATGCCTTGCACGGCATGCAAGATCAGTGCAGGAGCCCTAGCAGGGAATATGTCTGCTGTGCGATCCAGGAACAGCCTGCAGGGGCGTGCACGAGTGCTTCTGCACTAGTCCTGCACGGACTAAGCCCCTGTATGCAAATCACCCCATTTGCAGGAGAAATTCATGCAAATGAGGTGAATTTGCGATCCAGGAAGCTTGCAACTGTCTGTGTAGGACTAGTGCAATCTGCAGAAATGTACTCGGTTAGTAGTCAAGTACATTTCTGCAAAATCCAGAACGGAGCTGTGACAGCTCCAATTAAAGGCTGCATATCATCTAGGAAGAATGTCAATGGCCAAGTATGAGGCCATTGGCATTGCAAGCAGCCAAAAAAATTAAAAAATCTACTTTTATTTTTTTTAGCTGGACTCGGCTGTTTAAGCGTAAGGCAGCAGCGCACAAACAGGATCGGGGAAAATAACAAACCTAAATTAAGCATTCTAACTAAAATCAGTATTCTGCTATACAAGTCAATGGTAGCCAGAAGACAATACAGCCAGTGAGTAGTAGTTGCTAAGGGGGAGGCTCAGTGTGAGAGATGTAACTATGCATTTGCAGGCAATCCTATACAAATGAGAGGAATGATAGTGAATTCCAGTTTTCCCCAGCATGCTAGGCAGGTCCCAACAGTGTAAGATTAGGAATAGCTTGGTGCAAACCTAAAAGTTAGGTGACATCATGGGGGTGTGTGTCACGCATACTGTAAGTGGATTGGAGTCCTGTGTCTCGGGTTTGCTCCTAGCTTAGCACTGCTAAGCTAGGGGGTGTGTCTGAATCTGCCTAGCACCCTTTACATTACCTAAGAGGGTGTGCATGCCACACACCGGGCTTTAAAGGAAGAAAAAAAAGTTAAACCAGGAAATAGCAGCACTGTACACATTCGAACACTGTGTTTGTGCGGTGCACCCCCGGGCTTAAACAGGAACACAATGGAAAGGGAAAACAGCAGTAGGAAGGTAATTAAGGAGAACTAGCATAGCTGGCAGGCGAAATGTATCAGAATCAGCCAATTACACAGGCTGCAGCCCAGCCCAGAACACTACTATAAACTATGCAAACACCTTCCCTTCTGGATTTTCCCACACTCTACACCACCGGTGTAAACAAGCAGGGAACATTTAACACACACAACAGCAAAATGATAAGGGCTGCAATAGCTATCATACAACAACTTTGTGGAAGAGGCTGAGGGTGGTGAGGATGTGAATGCTGTCAACCAACCCACAGTGAGGAGACAAAGAAGAGTGTTCAGACCCAGGGTAACCTACAAAGGGCTACATGAGCTGGAGATAGTGGAGCACTACAGGGTAGACAGGGACCTCCTACAGCAAATTTTTGAGCTGTGTCGGCCACGCCACACACACAGAACTAACAGAGGGGACCCCATCCCACTGGATACCAAGGTATGTGTAGGCCTAAGAATACTAGCTAAAGGTACCTTCCAAAGGCCAACTAGGGATATGATGGGGATCTCACAGGCATCAGCATCCATGTCAGCACATGTTGGTGAGTATGTATATTTCCCCAACACTTGTGAAACGTTGGCCAGCAATATGCAACTGTTCCATCAAATAGCAGAATACCCTGAGGTAGTGGGTGCTATAGACTGCATGCACATATGTATCAAAGCACCACCCAGTGAGCGGGGTAGGGTCTACATCAACCACAAGGGCTTCCCCTCCATTAACTGCCAGGTCATGTGCGATGCCCAGGGCATAATAATGAATGTGTGTGCTGGCTGCCCTGGAAGCTATCACAATTCCCACATCTGACATCTGATGCAGCTGTACCAGAGATTTGGCAATGGGGACATCCCTGATGGTCACCTAGTGGGGGATGCTGGATACTCACTGGAGCCGTGGCAGATGACACCCATCTGAAATGCACACACACCCAAACAACAACTCCATAATGAGGCACACACACAGACCAGACTTATAATAGAGCATGTGTTTCGGATGCTCAAGTCACTATTCCGGTGCCTGGACACATCTGTTGGAGCCTTGCAGTACTCACCAGCTACATGTACCCAAATTGTCCTCATATGTGTGATGCTACTCAATATGATCCTGTGGAAACAGCTGCAGCAGGAACAGCATGGGGCAGGGCCACACAGCACCCCACCATTGCCAAGGCCTGCACAGGCACAAAGTGACTCTGAGAAGAAACAACCTGAGCCTGCCCCAGTAGGCAGAAGGAGGCATGCCCAGTATGCCCTGGCCTTGGCAAAGAGGCAAAACATAGCACATTAACACTGATACAGGAGGGACCCAGGGAATAACACCTCTCTCTGACTCTCACATGCAGTAAAAAGGATGACATTCATTACACTACCTGTGCTCAACCATGTGTAGGGAACGTACCATGTGTATCTGACATAGGCAGCCCTGCAGCACCACCCTCAATGCTGGGACACCCACAAGGTAAGTGGCTCACACATGCCAGCCAGGGGATGTTCACATACCCAACAACAGTCACAGCCAGCAGGAAAGGTGTAAACAAACACAAACAAAGGCTGTGTTATGGCCTCTGAATGATGCCTATGGGTAACCTCCCCCAGGCTTACACAGACAGACTACAGCAGGTCAGGCAGTGGGATGTCAGTTCGGAAGGGTAGGAAGTCAGAAACTAATACGTAGGTAAATCAAAGCTATGATCTGTAGTACACTAGTATGCCTCTAGTCAGCATGATAGGTAAGAACACGGAATGAAATGGAGTACCTGACATACCAGTACAGTCATAGCAAATGTATACAAGTGTCAGGTGTGCCCCATCCTACATAGTAATGTAATAACAGTCAGGTGTGCCCCCCAATCTTGTGTGAAAATGTAGAAATAGTCAGGTGTGCCCCCATCCTATGTAGAAATGTAGTAACAGTCAATGCCAAATGATCAACGGATACCCTACAGAAACAGTATGCTACCTGTAGGTGTACAACACAAGGGTCAGAACTGCAGTACAAACTACCTGGACTCATTCCACACAGTCAATACAGAGGGGCATACTGGGCATGCTCACACACTTAAACACATGAAGGGCATGTCTGCAAACACCAGTGGACCAGACAAATCTGGCAGTGCAGAATGTTTGTGCAGACACTCCTCAGTATGCACCTCACATGCTTTGCACACACAGTGGATAGGAATACAGACATATATCTAAGGACAGCACGCTATATTAAGCCAAAGGTAGAAATACATAGATGTGTGGAAGAGGGTGACTGTGAGCAGAAGCCATCCAGGTCTGTCCCATCCAGCACACAGGCAATGAGCCACAACCACATGAGGTTCAGATGTCACTCACTGTAGATACTAGCCACCGGTATCCATCAGCAGTACAGACTATGTGGTGTACGTGCTAGCAGTGCAACATGACTGTACAAGGAAGTAGTCATCTAGCAGCTGTATACATGCATATACCTGTGATATAAGACTCTGTGTGTGCCACATGTGGTGTGTCAACCCCTACATGAATGGGCTATGTCCCATGGCCACACACTGCCCTCCGCATAACCCTACTATGACAAGCCTGCTGAGGTCATCTACCTAGAAATACACCATTGGGAGAGTTATAGCCCAGCAGTCTCCATAGTGCATCCTATAACTACATACTGCTGCAGTGTGATAACCTAGTTAGGTAGGAGTTCTAATCCCGGATTTGGCAAGTGTGTGTGTGTCTGTGTGTGTGTGACTGTCTGTGTAGAGAACAATGCCTTTTAGGGTAGTCACACTTCCTACAATTCAAATGCTGTACTTTGGTAAGGCTGCTGATGTCATCCACCTAGAAATACACCTCTGGAAAGATTGTAGCCCTGTAATCTCCGTAGTGCATCCTATAACTGCGCACTGCTGTAGTGTGATGAATTATTTAGGTAGGAATTCTAATCCCAGACTTGGAAAGTATGTGTGTGTCTGTCTGACTCCATCTGTAGAGAGAGCAATGCTTTTTAGGGTAGTCACACTCGCTACAATTCAAATGCTGTACTTTGGCGGGGCTGCTGATGTCATCTACCTAGAAATACACCTTTGGGAAGGTTATAGCCCAGTAATCGGCATAGCATGTCCTATAACTGCAAACTGCTGTAGTGTGATAAATTAATTAGGTAGGAGTTCTAATCCAAGAATGGGCAAGTGTGTGTCTGTCTGTGTAGCGAGCAAAGTTTTTTAGGGTAGTCACACTCCCTGCATTTCAAATGCTGTACTTTGGCAAAGCTGCTGATGTCATCCAACTAGAAATGCACCCTGTGAAGGTTATAGCCCAGTAATCTCTGTAGCGTGTTCTTTAACTGCGTACTGCTGTAGTATGATAGAATAGTTAGGTAGGAGTTCTAATCACAGAGTTAGCAAGTGTATGTGTGTAGAGAGCAATGCATTTTAGGCTACTCACACTCACTACAATTCAAATGCCCTACCTTGGCAATCCTGCTGATGTCATTCACTGTGAAATACCACTTTGGAGAAGGGCCACTCTAGTAATCTCTGTGGTGTGTCTTATAACATCATCATGCTCTAGTGTGATATAGACCTCTGGTAGGGATTCTATCCCCACACATGACAGTTGTGGATGTTTTGTGTGTGTGTGTGTGTGTGTGTGTGTGTGTGTGTGTGTGTGTGTGTGTGTATGTGTGTGTCTATATTTGTGTAGGGAGCAATGCATTTTAGGTTAGTCACACTCCCTACAATTCAAATGCCCTACTTTGGCAATCCTGCTGATGTCATTCACTGTGAAATACAACTTTGGAGAAGGGGCACTCCAGTAATCTCCATGGTGTATCCTATAACAGCATCATGCTGTAGTGTGATATAGACCTCTGGTAGGGGTTATATCCCCACACATGACAGTTGTGGATGTTTTGTGTGTGTGTGTCTATGTTTGTGTAGGAAGCAATGCATTTTAGGCTAATCACACTACCTACAATTCAAATGCCCTACTTTGGCAATCCTGCTGATGTCATTCACTGTGAAATACACCTTTGAGGAAGGAGAACTCCAGTAATCTCTGTGGCGCATCCTGTAATGGCATGGTGCTATAGTGTAATATACTAGTTAGGTAGGAGTTCTAATCTCAGACACGACAGAGGTGTGTGTGTGTGTGTTTGTGTGTGTGTGTGTGTGTGTGTGTGTGTGTGTGTGTGTGTGTGTGTGTGTGTGTGTGTGTGTGTGTGAGTATGTCATTTGTATCCTGTGTGGTGGTGGTTGTGAGTGTGTAATAACCGGACTCAATGTGGAGTGGGTTTTGCTAACTGCTTATATGGTGGGCCAAGTATATATCACAATGTCCATCATGCAGGGATAAATCCATACCCCTAAATGTGACATCAGTGCCAGCTGAACAACATTAGCAAACCTTCTATTACTCAGGGCACACTCTCAAGCCATATCTCATACAAACACACACACACACACACACACACACACACACACACACACACACACACACACACACACACACACACACACACTTGCTTAGGCAAGTTGATATGTTGGTAGTACCTTGCATATTGTCCACTGACAGTAACCACAGTGAGATTGCAGTGGGCTACAGAGGGCATGGCACCCTTTCCATCAGTCCAATAGGCATGTGCATGCTGACAGTGCACCTCCCCCATGTTCCCCACTGGAAACCTGCAACACCTGTGGTGCCATCAAATGTGACCCACAAAGGACATAGCATGCCTGAAACACAAGCCCTGCATGGACAGATGCCAGTGACATTAGGGAATACCGGTATCATGCTAACAATGTAGGTGCAGGGCCAATCTGCTGTCCATGAACAGTTCCTGCCACATGAGGCCAGGACTGGCACATCTGATGAAAATGAGCTGTGTACACAACATGGGCCAGACACCCCAGGTACAGTACCACATGTCACTGTACATGCATGTGGGAGGTGTGCACATCCCAGACACTGTCCATATTATGGATGAAGGAACACATACATGGCAAGCAATGCACAATATTGGCAACATGCAATAGTGCCCAGATGGCTGGATGGTGAATACAATACCCACTTGTGTGGGCATCTCCAGACACTACACTCCTGAGCCACAATGCAGACCATTGTCATGTGGTCTGATGCCAAGGTATACCCATCACCTAGCCTTGTATAGCCATCTGACACCATCAAGCACAACACACTCATGAAGCAGTGCACACATGCATGTCAGTGCTGGCACCCATGTCTATGATGCATATGATCAGATGCACTAGACAATCTCGACGTACTGAAATGTTGAAATTCAGTACGTCGAGACTGAATAGTGGAAAGTGCAGTTAACCAAAATTACACTATGCTGAATCTGCAAATGTTGAATCCGCCGCTATTGTGGTGTCATGTTTGTAACACGTGGTGCAGTTTGTGGATTTATCTGGGGTTTCAGGTAAGTTTTGTGTGTTTGAGGATATCGAGTAGGGATTTTAGTGTGCGTGAGTGCATGCGGTGGTGTTTTTTGTGTGTTTAGTGTGACCTCAGAAATAGAATATATAAGAAGGGGGTGTGGGGGTGCAGGGGGGCTTGCCCCCCTGCTTATAGGTAGGTTAGGTGTGTTTGTGTGTGTTATTTTTTTTTAGTTAGATAGGTGTATGTGTGTGCGATTATGTCCTGGTTTGTGTGTGTGTGTGTGTGTGTGTGTGTGTGTGTGTGTGATCGCATTGTAGTATTTGTGATTGTGGGTTTTCTTGTATTTGGGTTTTCTGCTTTTCAGTCTCGAAATACTGAAATTCAACATTTCAGTATTTTGAGATTGTATAGTGAATCCGTATGATCACATTCATCCTCACTACAACCTCCCATGGCATACTGAAACATGCTGTCTGATATCAGACACCTCCACATACCCTTTGCAGATATAACCTTCGTATGACCCCTGTGGTGCATTTGATACCTGCACAGTACTGTGTTGTGGCAATCCCACTAGTGCTGAGTTGTATTACTGGCCCTGCTAAGTGTGGCAATGTGTGTGCATCCCTGTGAGAGTGTGGGTGTGTTGACACTGACACCAGTTCATGCGGGCAGGCACGTGTACAACACCTACCACATAGCTACCATATGCCAGTTGCAGATGTCACTCACCATCACATATACGTTCTAGGGGATTCCCAACAAGTAACCCATGTGGCACATCCAATAACTGCATGGACATGTGATAGCACTACATAGTAATTGGAGGTTTGATTGCCTGTACTGGGAGGTGTGTGACACAAACATGGGTAGGTTTTACTTTCCCACCCCTCCCTAGTTTTTCTGTGCCTGTGTCTGCCTCTCTCATTCCCTCTCTAGTGGATGTGGAAACTTACACCTGCTTTTCTTGGGCATCAGCATGTGTATTTTAAGTGATGCTCAGGATCAGCTGATGGTCTCTGCAGGAATTGCATCCCTCCTCTAGTTGATTGCATGTGGAACAGCTGTGGTAACATTCCCATAGCTAACTGCATGGAAACACACACCAATATCTAGGAACATCATTTTGGTGTTGGACCTTTCATTCAATGTGAGCAGGAGCTCGACCTGTTGTCTGGCAAACAGTATCTCAGATGGATTGGGGTTTACCTCTGACAGCATACACTGTGGAAACAGGCCAACAGACAGGAGGGGGATGTACCTGACCTGACTACAGACTGTAAGTGCTGCTATACTGCATTTGGAGTAACGTTGGTTTAACAGGGCGTGTGTGGATTTGGCTGTCCTACATGTTTTAATAACTGCCATGTCAGTGCTATGTTTATGAGGAAACCCCATCTGTAGGGTCATCTGCAGACTGGGCAGTGTGTGGTGCCTTTTGTTTCATGTGTTACCCACAGATCACCTATGTGTGAACTGCATAAGGTAGTGTGAGGATTGCAGTCTGTAGATGGTGACAGCCATGAGAGTTACTGACTTCATATCCCTCACAGGACATATGGTACAACAAACCTGTTACAACAGCACATGTATGAGGTTATCACAGCAACATGTCAATACTGGCCCTGTGTATATGCCTCCAGCCACAACCTTGACAACCTTTGTACATATGTCATGCAGTAAGGGGTGCAGATGTACTGTACACCATAGTTAGTGACATCATATATTATAACAAGCCAGTGAGATATCAGACTGCTAAACATATACTGTATAGTAGGGGTTATATTTGATGACATAACCTGGATATTCAGTGGTTGTGTGTGCAGTACTGAGGCCTGTGTACCTATAGTGATAGTTGGCAGTGTGTATATTGTTAATATGTACCTTGGCCTATGTACAGACTGTGGTAGATGTCATTGTTCTCGGTCCTTTTCTATCTGATGTTACATGCTGCTCCACTGTATGTTACCCTATTAGCTTACATGGTTGTAGGGCCATACATGCACATGTCCCATACCACTGACAGACAGCGGACCACACTGTGTAGTGGCCCAGTATATGTAGGGTTAGTGTGTGGGTGGTACATAAGAGTTTGGTGTTGAACAGATAGTCCATAGTGTTTGGCTGTGGGGGGTATACCTGTTAGTATAAGACATATATTGTTTGGGGCCTCATTAATGTTGCATGTGGACATATATGTTTTTGCTATTTCCCCATTGTTATCTACAGATGCATGTCCGTATATACACACACACACACACACACACACACACATATATATATATATATATATATATATATATATATATATATATATATATATATCTGCTGACATATATATAACCTGCCATATATATTTAGACATATAGGTGTACATACCTATAAATGTAGGCATTTGCATGTATATATGTTCATATATACTTCTATATATTTATATATATATATATATATATATATATATATATATATATATATATACATATAGATAGATAGATAGCTACATATATAGATATGTTGTATCTTTTTAGATATTAATATATTTACACGCACATACATCTAAATGTTGGAATACATTCTCTGTACTGTTGAATGACTGGGCTGGATGATATGTTTTTGAAAACATCAGGGATATGTATATCTGATGTGGCTTAGTGGTAAATCACTTTGGCTATATTGTGCAGGGTCCTGGGTTTGAGCCTTACAAAGGCTGTTTACTTTGTTGCTGGGCAGAACACAGGCTGTTGGATACAGAGTGATTAAGGCACTTTAAAGCAGTTGTATGTGAGTTTGTGTGGGTTTGCACAGAGAAAAGCACTGCTAACTTCTGGATACAGTTTCTTATACTCAGTTAGCTTCTAATTTGCTTAACCAATGTAGGCATTGCTTACCCCTGTGCAAACAGGCTTAAACCCGCTTACTGCTCCTTAAAAGTGCTTACTCCTGCTTACCCCTCGCTAATTTCTTTAAAAGAAAAGTAACAGGGGTTCATAGGAAAGTGGTGAAAAAAGGACCACAAAGAGGGAAAGACAGTAGGAAAAATAGCTAGGGATGTGCAGAAAGGGTATAGGGAAAGTCCAAAACTGCTCATTTCTTCTACAGCAATGGCTGTGCATATACACTGAATTTGGAGGTAGATTTGGGGACTTAAACCCCTGGGAGAGGGGTGAGGACAACAATAATAAGTTGTGATGCCACTAAGACTGGATTACATGTGTCCAGTGGGCACATGTGTGAAATGGACAGCTGTGTATGGGGCAAGATTTTTGTTGTGGGAACAGATTGCCCTTTTTATTTTTTTCAGGTGAGAGTGGGATGTTGAGGAGGGGTAGCAGGTATATTTGGGTGGTAGATTGGGTAGGTTAACAGACAAGATAAACAGGATGCATACAGGGGCGGTATATGACACATGTGAGGGGTAAACACCTTGATGGGGAGGAGTGTTGCGATATCGGAAGCCCACAAGCCTCCTAGTGGTAACAGTGGGACTGAGGTCTCCACCCACGGGCAGTCACCACTGCACCTTCACAGCCCTGGAGGTGGCTGTGCTGGGGGCTGAGTCACAGAGCCCAGCTGACTCTATAATCGTGACATGCGGCCCTTGAGCTGGCATAGAAGTTCATCAAACTGCTCTTTGATTGCTCTACGCACCACTACCCCGACCTGGCGACAGGTGACAGGTTCCTGTCCATGCCCACTACCGGGGGGGGGGTGAGCCCCATCCCCTAAGGTGGTTCCACCTGAAGGTGGTGCAGGACCAATGGACAGGGAGGTCCTGGGTTGGGCCCCAGGCATGTTGGTCCCCGGTGCCATGGTCAGCTGAGGTGGGACTGGTGGGTCTGCTGGGACCAGCCTTCCCAAAGGTGCTATAGTGTTTAGATTTCATCATCATTTGTAGGATAGTAATAGTCAACACATTCCAGGGATAGGTATAACAGCATGCATAGCTATTCCAATTAACCCAGACACCAGATACAGAACAGTTGCATAACCAACAGAACACATGCATATATGGGACCACAGTGGTAATAAGAACAGCATGCAGGAACATAGATGGCTATCTGCTGCCAATGCTGGAATAATTCAATATATCACATACATGAGAACCATCAAAATATTTATCAAACAATTGGACATTATCAGAACACAGGTGTCATTACATACCGGTTGGGTTGGGTATGTTGATTATTGTTGGAGATATGGTGGGGGGGGGGGTGTCAGTTAGCAATTAGAATGTTCCTGTAGTCCACATTACTTTCCTAGTCAGTGCTGTTATCTGTACCTTACAAGTCTTACTACATTACCCTATAGCCTTAGTTTGGGCATTGATATGGCTGTTATCACCATTAGACATGAACTGGTTTTACCTGCAGTATACACCTCTTACCTGGTATACCTGTGGAAAGAATGTTTGTTAACACTAACTGTTTGTACACATACTCCCAGATTTCAGGTTGTTGTTTTGCACATAACTATCCAACTCTTTCTGCACAGACTCTGGCCATGTGTTGACCACATGCTGGTGTGCCTGGACATATCTAGAATATTGTCCTCTTCCACCCTTAGTGATCTGACACACATATACATGCCTTCCTACACAGTTATATTATGTAGCACAGTATGAGTGACAGTGACCAGTGATACTTTATTATTCAGAGAAACCGCAACACTCACAATTCCATACAATACCAGAGTAACCAGTACCAGTACAGGTTATAATGGTCTGTATTTCTCAGCACAGTGTTCGTATCCAGCGTACCTGTGGGAGCAATGTTTGTTAGCACTACCTGACTGTTGCCACACAAAGTTCCAGATTACACATTAGTATTATGCACATACCTCTCACTCTGTTACTGTACACACTCTAGTCACAGCTTGACAACATGGGGGTGTAGATAGGACATACTTAAAATATAACATTTCTAACAGTTCCGTGGGTTGCTACAGTGACAGGTGTGTTCTCATGATGTTTGACAATCACTTGTATTCCCTGTTTGCTGGCTAAACATCTGAGATCATCCCACAGACTTACCAGGGGGACAGGGGGACAGGCAGCAGATATGGGCACATATACTGGACATCCTGGCCTCATCTGTACAGTTGTAGGGTATGAATCTGTATGTAGCCTAATTCCACTCCCAGGATTCAGACCATGGCTGTGTCTGCTACAACTTAAACACTGTCCATCACAGTTGTGTCTGCTATATAGATATTGCTGTATATCTCCTATCTGCTTTCTGTCTTAATAATCCCCTGTTCTTTTGCATTCTGACCTTCTATTACAACACTCATATACAAATTTCCTAGACAGTTATATGTTGTTGGACAGTGTGGGTGACAGTGATGTGTAATACCTTATTATTCAGAGCAACTGCATATCATTCTTGTATTTCTGGACACAGTGTTGGTATCTGACAGACCTGCGGGAGGAATGTTCATTAGCACTACCTAAATGTTCCCACATACAGTACCAGATTCCACATTACTATTATGCACATACATCTCACTCTGTTACTGTACACACTCTGACCACAGCTTGACAAGTTGGGGTGTAAATGGGACAGACGTGGCTTCTTAGTCACATAAGGTATTGAGGAGTTGCTAGTGTGCCAGCTTTGTACTCATAGATGTGTGTCAATCAGTTGTATTCCCTGTTTGCTGCTATATGTCTGGGATCATCCCACTAATTTCCCAGGGGGACAGGTTGATAGGCAACAGATATGGTCCACTTCACTAGACATTCTGGACATATCTATACAGTGGTGGGGTATGATTCTGTATGCAGACTACTACCACTTGCATGATTTGAACCGTGGCTGTGTGTGCTACAAAAACAAACAGTTCACATCTCAGTTGCATGTGCCATTTGGTTTTTGTTGTTTGCATTTTCCCTGTTTACTGTCTATATGTCTCTCAGTTGTACTAAATGCTGGGGATTACCCCTGTCATATACAGGCATTCCTACATATTCAATTTATGGTGCACAGTGTGGATAACAGTGCTTAAATCACCAGTACTATTACATGATTGCATATCTACATTACCGTATGATACCAGGATATACACATGCAGTCCAGCAGTTTAACCTGTTTTGTCAGGCTATTAAACTTTTATTGACTTACAAACAATATGAGACTCTTCCTGCAATATTCTCTAGTGTATGCGATACTTGCCTTGAAAAATACAGGTTTTTTACAAGCAATTAATTTACTACTACTTTTATTTGTATTTCCTATGACAGTAAATGCATGAGTATTACTGACCTGCCTCATGTTGCAGCCTCACCAGGCGACTGATGTGGGCCTCCTGGTTTGTGGCTCACTCCATTGCAGCTGTGGGGGACATAAGAGGAATAGTTAGCCATACCTATCCATGATATACCTGAGTTGGCCATTATTACACACATACTGGGGTGATACTTACACACAACTGGAACATCCCCTGCCACTCTAGCCTCCTGGAGCCACTCCTCCAAAAGGTCCTCCTTATGCCACTTCAGGTTGGCATAGTGGTGCCTGATCTGCTCACCAGTTTGGGATATACCAGTGGCACTGGTGAGGTCATGGGCGAGATGGCCCCAGGACTCTGCCTTATATCAGGAGCCCTGGTACTGGCCCTGCAGCAGTCTCTGAGCATGGTCTTTAACTAGGAGTCCTGCCATGACCTTGGACTCCTGGATGCACCAGCGCTGCACCCAGATGTGCACACCTTCTCCCCTTACTGCCATAGTGCCTGCAAGGGGAAGCTACAACCAGTTATGAGATGTATTCCCTCCTCTTGGGTTTAAGTAGGGCTGAGTTCCTGCACTATTTTGTGACTGGCCAGTTTTGAAAAGGCTAAGCATGAAGGTTAGCATTGTTTTAGGGGGTATAACACTGGGCACATTGAATTAGCTGGCCTACACATTGCTTACACCTCCTAAGCTGGCCTGTGCAATGCTTAGCGATGCTTACATTAGACTGCATTATTTTTTCTTTTTAGCATTGATTTCTTATTCATTACATCTTATATATCTGCCTGGTATCCATGATTAATGTGTACATGCACTCTATGGGGTCCTTTGTGTTTTATTGGGGACTTCAACACTCTGTTACAATTACACCTCACTTCTGGGCTTACTGCTGTACTCCAGTTTACATATTTATGTTACCTAGTGGGTTATGGATCATATGACTGTATACTGATTCCTGTCAAAGGTTCAGTTTGGTTTTACTGTGGTCAGGACTTGTTTGCTGATGCCTCATTCATCTATGTTTCTGTGATGGCTTGGTGATTGACTACTGTGTCTATGGTGTATAGGGTCCTGGGTTCAAAGCCTGTGTGGTTGCTTATTTTGTTGATGGCCAGAACAAGGGCCGTTGGATATAGAGTGATTAAGGAACTTTTGAGCAGTTGTAAGTGGGTTTGCGTGCTGGTAAGCACTGCTAACCTGCCATTACACCTGCTTACAGAAAGTTAGCTTTAAAATTGCTTAACCAGTGTAGGCATTGCTTACTGATGTGCAAACAGGCTTAAGCATGCGTACTAGGGCTCAAATATGCTTACTACTGCTTATTTGTGCTAAAACCTGTTTACTAGTGCCTTATTCATTAGGACACTGACACCTCACATATACATTTACTGCAGTACTCCAGTTCATGAAAATATATTTAGTGGGATATACAACATAAATATTACTCATAACATGCTTTGCCATGGAAAAAAGATTGTGCTGTAGTGGGACTTGAACTAGGAATGCCTGCTCATAAGGTGAATACTCTACCCACTACACTATTGCTACGTTGCTTCATTCGCATATATCTTCCTTGTTATCCTCTTTAGCAATTTAAGATGTATTAACCGTACCTAAGCGATGGACACACTTGTGCACCTACAGTTAGCTTTAATTGGATTTTTAAAAAAAAAATTAAGGGTGTCTTCATTTTATTTATGTATACTGTTGCTGTTGTACACAAAGGAGACTGTTGATGGGGATATGCTATCACCTGTGAGTGGTCTTGCTCATTTCATACCCCTTTCTGCTGTTCTTCATTGCAGGGGCATGTTTATTCTGAGAGCTCTGCTCTCCGACACGCCCCCTGCACTCTTACATGCTCCGTGTAAGCCTAGGAGCTCAGGCAGCGTGCCTCATTATTATGCATTGCGCGCTGCTGTCCTGCTCCTAAATGGCCACTTCTATGCAGGACTAAGCTAGTCCTGTTTGGAGGAATAGTAAATCCAGGGGACAGTATTATTCACTACTTTATTCATGCTTACCAGCTTCATCTACCAGCATTGAGGTTCTCCTTTCCTGCTGATGTTTATTGTATTGAATTTCCTCCTCAATTAGAAAGAGAAGACATAAGACAATTGTTGTTTACCTGTATTTCATCTCTTTTTTCCTTAATATTATTGACAACCTTAACAGAATATGCAATGCATTTTCTTCACTGCTGTGCTTGCTTACTATGCATTTGTTGAATTTTTCCCTTTACTGCAAGTCATAAGTAATTTGTTACACCTTTTTTGGAAAAGTGTTTTAAAATATTACGATTTGTATGCAACAATCTTTGAATTGTGTTCAGGCAGAATATGTTCACACACACACAAAAATGTAGCAATTCCTTAGCAATACAAAAGTGTGTGCTGTGATAGTTTTCTGTCAACAATTTCTAAGTATATAAGGGAATGGTTTGAAAATGTATGCAGAAGTAATACAGCAGTAACACAACTGGTCGTTTCTCAGTCAAGTATGTGTTGGTAAATCAATGGACACTGCAACCTCCACCTCCCTCTCCTGGCTTTCTCTCTGACTGTGATTTGATGCCTGAATAGGCTTCCCTATACATGATTGAGGTGAAATTTATTAATTGGCAGTAGCCCACAGAAAAAAAAAGACTAATGGCATAATGCTGGACACATTTTCCCAGTGGAAGTTCTATTTGTACACTAGCAATGGTTCACCTTTTAAAGAGATTTCTCCATTCTTTGAGTTGGTGCAACCTTGGAGTTGGTATACAAAAATTCAGAGGAGGCTTGCCACCAACATTGTGGGTGTATGAGTGCAAACAAGAAAAACGGAGGTTCCCCCTTTTGAATTTTGGGCATGTTTTGAATTCTTTTGGAATGTTGACTTTCAGAAGTCAACATTTCATAGTAGAATTGCCTGACTGAGACTTTAGCCATCTTGTACATGCAGTTAATATTTTGGAAGAAATGACTGTCTTATACAATTATTACATTAATACATTTTTGACCTACACAAACAAAATCCTTTCTTTACAAAGAAGCATACATATTAAGTAGTACTAAATGAAATTATTTGTAAATGCACACACACACACACACACACACACACACACACACACACACACACACACACACACACACACACACACACACACTCTTTTTTTATTTGCTTTCTGTATAAATTCATGAACTAGTAAACTAGTAGTTGAAAATGTACTCATGTGGGTCCCCTTCAGAAGGTCAAACTTTTAAAAGCTTGACTTTCATATGGCTGAAACCATATGATTGAATTTCAAAAGTTTGAACAATCTGAATGGGGATCTCCATAGAGCCCAGAACGGAAAGATTTCCCGTTACTAAAATGTACTGCAATCTCGGAGTTGTTATATTTAAATAGTGGGGGGTGTGGGGGGTGCAGGAAAGCTTGCCCCCCATCTAGTACTGTTTATTTATTTATTTTTTTCACATTTTCAAACATTCAGATATTCGATTATATGGTCTCGGCCATATGAAAGTTGAACATTTGGGTGTTCGGTTATGTGAAGTAGACCCACACATGCAGATGTATGTCTGTAATTTATGGGTGTATATATATATATATATATATATATATATGCCGATTATTTTTTTACTCATATTACATTTGTATTGCTACAAATATTTATGTTAGCACATAAACATTCCATATATTTGCATACAATGCAGCTCTATGTAAAGTTATGTTAATGTTTTTTTTGTTTGTTTGCATTATTATAATAACATACTTTTTAAAGGAACACATTCACATTTCACTTATATGGTGGATAAAAAACAGTATGCAATCATCATTTTTATTTATATTACTTACAATTGCTGGGCATTTCCTTAGCTATCTTTTTTGGAGTATTACAGCTAAATATAATTATTAAGGAATGCTGGTGTTGATGTGGACTGTTGCAGACTCTGCTGCTGACCCCAGTGCATTCTAGTTAAGCTGAGGCTGCATTCATAAGCAGATGAAAATGAATTGCATGCATAGGTAGCTGTGTATGTTTGCATATTACTGTGATTCATACAAATAAATCACCTAGGCTATCTTCAGGAGATGTATTTTACACATTTGATCTTGAATTTGAATCAAGTGTGACCTTGAATTTGAATCAAGTGTGATATTTCCTACAGACTATCTTAAAATCACTGCAGAAGCCATCACTTACCCTATCTCCATCCTTATAAACTGCTCCATCACTGAACAACAGGTCCCAACTCTCTGGAAAATAGCCCATGTTATTCCACTACATAAAGCGGCAACTCTATAGAGCTTTCCAACTGCCGTCCAATTGCTATCCTCTCTCCACTATCAAAAATTCATGAAAAATGCACCCATACCCAATTCCTCCACTATTTCCTCACTAACAATCTACTATCCAAAACTTAATATGGATTCTGCCCACACCATAGTACAGCCACTGCTCTTCTAAGCTTCACTCTGTCAACCTTCTCAGAAATGAAGGTAACCTAGTCTCATCTATCTTTCTGCACCTCTCAAAAGCATTTGACATGGTCTCATACTCCAGACTGTTAAACACACTATCAGAATTTAAAATCAGCCACTCCACACTCACCTGGTTCCAGAGTTATCTCACTGGGAGGCAGCAAACAGTCAAATGGAGTAACTCCCTCTCTCCACTGCTGTCAGTCAACTTAGGGGTCACACAAGGATCCATTATTGGCCCTCTTCTCTTCACATTATTCACTGATAGCCTATGTACTGTCACTAATAAAGCCATGTTAATACAATAAGCCTATGATTCTACCTTAATTTGTGCAGCCCCAACACTCCACCATCTTCAGGAAATAACACAGCAAGCCTTCTCTAAAGTAGAAACCTTGCTAGCCAATGCATAGTTAATACTCAATCCCAACAAAACAAAACTCATCCTGTTTCACCATTCAAGATCCCTGACCCCTTTTCTCTATTCAAAATCACCTCAGTAAACAATATCATCATTAGCCCAGTCTCCCTGGGAGCCTCTCCTACCTAGTCTTCCTGGGAGTAGTAATAGACCAAAACATGAACTTTGATCTCCACAAGAATCAAACAATCAAAAAAGTCCACAAAAAATGGGTAACCTGTACAGGAACAAACTTTTCCTCACAGACAAATCTAAAATCTCCATTGCCAGAACCCACATTCTCTCCACACTCCTATATGCATCTCCCATCCTTACTAGCCTCAAGAAAACTTACATAAACAAACCAGATAACTGCTATAATAAAATAGGAAAGTTCTCTACAGATTCCAGCTACAGATCCCATCACCGTCATGCTCTCAAAGAACTCTCATACATAGAATTCCCCAACCTACTAATCTAGTTTTTAACCAGCTCTCCATGACCGACCAAATACTCAACCAACATGAAAAACACCTGCTCTCAAAAGACCACTTACTCACTATTCTAATACCCAGGCCCTGTATGCCAGTAACAAAAAACTAGTAAACATCACTAAAAGTTGCAATAATGCTGGTGACTAGCTATACTCAAACAGTATCTCCAAAATCTGGAACTTTCTGCCTACCAATATTAGATCCACGTCCAGTACTACCAAGTTTAAGAAACTATTAAGAGAAAACCTCACATCTGCCTGGCTCTGCTCATGTACTAACCCTGGATAACTTTACCTCTCTCAGATATAACCTCTAATTACATTTCTGTCCACTCTATAACTCTTGTAACCTCCTCCTCCCTTACCTATATCCCCTTGTCTTCCTCACTCAGATATAACCTCTAACTACACTTCTATCCACTCTATACCTCCTGTAACCTCCTCCTCCCTTACCTATATCCCCTTGTCTTCCTCACCCAGATATAACCTCTAACTACACTTCTATCCACTCTATACCTCCTGTAACCTCCTTCTCCCTTACCTATATCCACTTAGCTTCCTCACAGTTGTAAACTGTATTCTGTCAGATGACATACTAAACGTACTGTAGAGGCTTAATAAAATCTAAAAGATGCAGTACTGTATTTGTACTTTATTTATGTGTTAATCCCATCTGTCATGCATATATTTTTGTTGATTAATTTCCTATGTATAGAAATTGCTTTACTGATGTCTGCTAGACTGTAAGTAGATGCATATAAGTTGCATAGTAAACTTTTTCTTTGTTATACTAGACATATATTAGTTAAAATGTACTTTGCAGGAGCTTTTCTCCTAGGGCCTACACTGGAAATGGACACTGTTGTCCAGTCGGACCATCCCGGTAAACAAATGTTAAATAAAATACAATAGATAAATAATTTCTGTTGCTTACAATTTGACCTTCACAACTACATGTCAATGTTTAACTTGAAGGTAAATAAATTACTGTAAAAAAGCTGTTGGGTCTTAGAACACCTTTTAACTATATTCATTTCATTCCTGCAATGGTACTGCTTAAAACCTCATGGCACTCTGGAAAGAAATCTGTAGGTCATAAAATATGGGGCTGGATTTCACAAAGTCCACAGAATCCTGTGCATTATGCCGATCTGAGCGCTAAACTTGCAGATAGCATTGTAATATGTGATATCACAAATCAAGAATCCTGATAGTTGTTTAGAAAGATAACAAAATCTGTACAGTGACTTTATGGACAACAACAAAATGTTACTGACTTTGTAGTGATAACCAAAAAAAAAAAAAAACACATTAAAAACAAAAAGTATCCCAAACTATTGGTATGGCAATCATAACAGAAATTTACAAGAGTACACATAGACATGTGTTAGACAATTAAGGATATGTCCGTATGCCATCCACTAACATGTATTACATGTTCCAATGCTGTAAGGCTGTTTATAATACATAATATTCACATCAATCATTGCATTAAAATCAGAGACAACTACAGATATCTACATAATGCATGTATCATAAAAAAAATTGGATTGAATTTATAGATTCCAATGGAATCCATAAATTTCCTAACAAAAAAAAAAATTAAAGGTGAAGGGCATTCACGGCCACTTTGCCATAGTTAACAGTTGCTAACACTGGGCTTGAGACCTGTTTTGGGAACATAAGTAACACACACACATAAGGAAAGTGGGAGGTAGAAAAGAAGATGCTGGGTATGGGTGAAGAAGAGGAACAGACAAGAGGAATGTTGGAACAGGAAAATCTGAGGGAAAGTCAGAGGGGCATGGACAGGTTAGTTACCCAGACAGCACACTGCAAAACATGAGCAATGGAAAGTTGCCAAACAGGGTGGGGATGCATACCAGCCATGATGAAATGCTGAAATAAAATCTGCTTATGCACTGTCATGTCAGTACATGTTGCATAATGTATGACAGTCATACCTGGATGCATGTGACCAATGGTACATATGTGTTCCAGGGTAATAAATTAGGATCACAGTATATATTGGATAAATGTGCATATATCCAATTAGTCCATTGGCATTGCAGGTGTTACGCAAGCCACATCTAGGATGAGCATATGTAGGTCAAGCAATGTACATATCTCCAGAGGACATAAACCTATGACCACGCATGTGAAAGGCAAACAACCAAGCCCAATGCCAAACAGAAGTACTGCAGAAGATCAGCCAAAGCTGTTACTCACATAAGTAGGTGTACACAACCAAATGTGTGTATGTTACACACATATACCATGTCAAAGGCAACACACAGGTGTACATGCATATGTATGTGTGTCAGTGGCATAAATGGAATGTACATGAAATCAAGGTCAATGCACATGCATACATCAATGACATGTAATTATATATTAAAAATCTAACAGGACAGAATATTAAATATAGCAGGCTGCTCACGTGGATGTGAAAAAATACAGTGGTAACACAAGTAGATTGAGAATAATGATATAATGCAAACATTAGCCAGCAGCTTGTGTGCAGATATCCTACATTGCAAAATGCCCATATATTTGGCACATTTTCACAGTCTCAAATTCATAACTGGCAATGGACAGTAGTTTTGACAAAGGCCAATATATCCACAATAAACACTAGAAGCATATTAAAGTTGTAGAGAGTTGGTAAATCTGGGAACACATTATGATAAAACAGAACACAATAAGGTGACACAATGAAAATGTATGTGTAAAGCACACAGGGTGCTGTTCAAGGCATATATACATCCATTTTAACAAATGAAAAATGTATGCCAAATGGACAGATGCACTGCTGATGTCCACAAAACTGGACATGTAAAAAACACACATACACAGTAATGTGCAATCATGTCCCATCGATGTGTATAGGTAAGCAAGGTAAAAATTGTAATCACATACACATATACTGTCATGTAAATGTCAAATAGAGAAACACATGTATATGTCAAGCACACTGCTCATTATGGAGCACAGGACACCTCTGTGAGCATCATTACAGGACATTTGCAGTACATCACTAAGTGGTGATTTGTGAAGGCTACATATCTGTATCAGTATGTATCTGACTGTGTACACACATAGATATAATCATTATATATATATATATATATATATACAACTATTTATGGAAGCTGTAGACTAGTGTATCTATATCATGGGTATGGAAATGCTACATACGATAAATATGTTGTAATGTACTGTGAAAGACTGTGTAATCTGTAGCATTGTGTACAGACTAATGTTGCCTTGCTATCTGATGCAGTCAGATAAGGAGGACTGCTCATACACATGATGTCCCTATATCTGATCCCACATGGCATCAGTATTGTCAAGCCATGAAACACCAAATCATGACAGTGTGACATCATGTCAGCTGTCTTCCAAAAAACGTGTATTGACATGTTTGCATGTTGCACCTACCTGATATGGCAAGACAGACATCCAAGGCATATGGCAATGTTAGCGTTGGACAATGGACAACATATGTTGTCTGTCATTCATCCCATTAAGACACATGTTTACAGGCTGCCTGTCGCAGCAATATTAACAGGTCAACTGCCAAAATGCATGGAGAGCTGAATGTGTGGGGACAGTGTAATGTGTTAATGTGTGTCATGAACATACTGAACCCAAAGTAAATGTCACACTTCAATAACACATAAACATGAGTGATACATGATATGTACGCACAAGGGTGCATATACAGTCCAATCATTTAAATGTCAGTCACCATGTTGGCAACAGAACACAAGTGGAGCATACAGACAATACCTACCAATCAACTCAAGGGACCAGGCTGATTTGGGTCAGACTCCCTAATGATCTCATGAGCTATCATCCAGAACAAATCTGGCATAGACTATGCTATCTCATCAAAGAAGGCCCCCATCATGTCCCTCATGTTTTTGGAACACATCAGTAATGACCTCCCTGATCTCCTCTCAAAATTTGCCTCAGTCATGGTCATGGTGATGTCTCCTCCTGGGTGCAACTGCAGTGGTGGCTGGTGACTTCAAATCAAAGGGGGGCTGCAGGAGATGGCTGAATGGGTGTGGCTAACTAGAATGGGGCAGGGCTAAGCTCAAAACCACAAAAACTGGTACTTTAATTAAATATGCTGGCCTATGTGCCAAACCATCATTATGAAAATCCTATCAAGACAAACTGAAGTGGAGAAGAAAAAAATATTTCAATGCATTGGCTACATGACAGCTTACTTAATATCTAGATGGAAACAAAAAGGTTGTGAGGCATGAACAAATAAATTGCTTTTTAAATACATTACTGGAATGCCAGTTGAAATCAAGTATAAAAAAAACAAGCAGCACCCAATTCAAACCACTTCTCCTTGCACTGAAGTTCTAATTATAATTTATATTCAGTTTTATAAAAGTACCAGGTAACATGTTGAAAGAATAAATCTCTGTGATACTCATTACCCCTCTTGTAAAAATGTTTTTTATCCAAAAAAGACCTGCTGCCTGACAATAACTATCTACTTGTTTCATGGGGAAAACATGATCAAAGTAAAAAATGAACAGCAAACAACAAACAAGCTCAAGATAAATTGCCTAAAGGATTATTGCACAGGTTATAGACCACACATGGCAGATTTGCATTATGTTTAGTTTACAGGTAAAGCCTGCAAAGATGACTGCAAAGCTCCAACAAATGTAATGAGCTTCTGAAAATACTGTAATCCTGTCCTTTATTACAAATACTGTCATATGCATTTTAATACCTAATGCTTATATGTTATCTAGTTATGTAAATATTCTCTATATGCCAACAACAAAAAGGCTTTCAATGTTGATAATTCTTTAACAGTATGCTTATTAAAGCTTAGTTGCATCTTACAATCTCAGACAAGCTTACATGATGGTCATTAAAGCATTGTTACTTAAACACAGAGCAACAGGCACTGCAACTATATGCATTTTTCTGAATAATAAGAAGCATAAATCAGCAGTATAAAAATATGATAGAAAACCAGAACATTCTGCAAAATCAAGGACAGATAAAAAGCCACTGTAGTACTTGTGTCTACCTTGGATGAGGGGATACTTTGCACACTTACACTCCATAACTGCTCCTTGCTTTGCTTGGACACATCCAGAGTCACTACATGGGGGAGAGGGATACAACAAGTATGTCACAATTTCAAATGTCTTTGGCTGACAGTGATGGCCCTGACAAATTTGTTATACCTCACAACCTCAGGGCAAAAAATCTGGAAATAGCCATAAATAGAGGTGAGACAAAGGCCAAAAAATAAGGACAATTTTTAAATATAGCTGTTATAAACTTAGAAAGAGAATAGTAGGTCTTGCATTAGTATGAATTTTATGAAGGGTATGAAATTTGAAACTGAAATGTCTGTCATTATTTTCTAACATCAATCTTTAATGATTTGCCATTAAATTGCCAAAAAAACACAATTTTATTAAAAATGGACCAAAAATATGATGTAAAAATATAACATAGCCACACAATACAGCTGAGAAGCTGTCAAAGAAGGGACACTTTTTTAATATTAGTACTGTTACGTTGAGCAGCTGACAAAATAAGAGAAACTACATGCATTTCTAAAATAAAAGTAATATGTAACTCTAATCATTACAATTATTTATTAATTGTAAACTCTCCACGTTTCTTCCAAAAGTGCCATTTTGCTGATGGATTAGCAATATTTTGAGCCAAAATTGGGGACAGTTGAGAGGTTTGGATATACATAATTCAATAGAGCGATTTATTTGCACATATCTCTCAACCTCTTAATGCAGGAAATCTGGACAAGGCCAAATATATTTGGGGAACAAACAAACAGTACTAAAAATTGCTCTTGTATAAACTTAGACAGTTGATAGAATAACAGGTTTTTCTTTAGCATCTATTTTTCTGAAGGGTATGAAGTCCAAAATGTAATGTCTGTCATTATTAAGTGACTTAATTCCTAAATGATTTGCCAGAAAACCACAAATTTTATGAGGAACAAACCAAAAATAAGAGGGTTTATATCAGTCCGTTGAAATGGCTGAATATCAAATACCAGATGTTTGGACTGCAAAGTTCAAACACTGGTAATCGCAAAGCAGTGGCCCACTGAATTCTTTCCCAGGCAAAGAATTCGGTGGGCCATATCTGAGGCTTCATGAGTATCAGGACTGTGGTGGGAAGTTACGGGTCAGGTTCAGGTAAGTGTGCAATTGTGTGGATGTTAGGGTTAGGGTGTGGGTTAGGTGAGTTAGGGTTAGGGCGCAGGTGAGGTGGGTGTGCGATATTGAAAGACTTTAGGGTTAGGGCGGGATAGGTGAATTAGGGTTAGGGCATGGGTCAGGTGAGTGTGCGATAGGGATGGACCTTAGGCTTAGGGTTTGGGTTAAGGTAAGTGAATAGGCAGTAGTGTATGTACAGTTTAGTGTAGGGTTAAATGTAGGATTTTGAATGTATGTGTGTGGATTGATGTTGTTTTGGTGTGTTTGTGTTGCATGTGTGTTTCTTGGAACAGTGATTTTTTTCCCTGGGAAAAAATATCACTGTTTTAAGACTTCAATGTTTTTGCAGTTTGTGGTTTGAAGTTCGAACATATGGTGTTTGAAATTCAGACGTTTCGATGAACTGATATAGACCGAAATAAGAAGCCAAAAAAATATATTAATTCTGCAAAAATCTGGATAGTTGAGAGGTATAGTTCAGCAGGGAGAATTGTGTGGCCGAAATCTTACATGACAGACTTAGATCCCTAGGTGTGAACAATAAGTACCCCCCCAGAAAAATGAAGATCTAAGAGAAGTGATTGCTTCAGCACTTTCAATAGCATTCAGACTCAATCAGTGAAAATATTCAGTAATAAAAAAAGTTTGTGCTTGTAGACAGTTGATTTAACTGGTTCCTAATCAAACATCCAACAAAGAACTGGGAGGGGGCACACCCGAGCTGATCAGATAATCAATAAACACCTTCCTGATTGTATTAAATTATATTCATTGTATAATACAGTACAGATGTTAGAGGGCATTTTTAATTCATTGTTTTGAAGATTTTTCCATTAAACTATGAAACAAAATGCATGCACCAATAATGACAAAACTCTCCAATTCTGAACATTTCCATCATAAAAGTCTGCTCAAACTTCTACAGTCCACCAGTATCGGTAAATATGCACAATCTCTGCAGAAGAAGAAGTCATCTAAATATTTCCACATTAAAAAGATCTGTAACTAATGAAGAGGTTGCTGCTAGCAAACAACTTTATATTTCATT
The DNA here is from genome assembly GCF_019279795.1 of Protopterus annectens. NCBI lineage: Eukaryota > Metazoa > Chordata > Ceratodontiformes > Protopteridae > Protopterus > Protopterus annectens. Next base: position 1,877,331,449 of record NC_056728.1, on the reverse strand, counting down.
GTTTCATCTACAAATAAACTTCCTGTTGCCCTTGAGGAATAAATTGCATGCGTTACATTAAAAAATGATAAGCTAGTAATATTGCAATAGGGAATGGATGCCAAACTGATAACAGGTTCATAGTTACTAAGTATCTCTGCCAAAGAGGATATTCTCAGGACTGCAGCATCCACCCCCTTTAAATGTACAACACAGTACAGTATCAGCAATGCATCTAAATACTGTGGGAGTAGAACCCACAGTCTTCGCATCAAAAGCAAGTATTCAACCTGTTATGCTATTAACAATGCACGCAGCCTCAGCATAAGCAGCACTAAACTTCTCTTCCCCTGAAGCTCTCAGCTCCTTGTAAAATTGACTTGACACTCAACTGTATCTCTCAGCTTTGCAGCACAAGAAATCTGGAAAAAGCCACCATTTAGTGGGGGGGGGGGGACAAAAGCCCAAAGCACTAGGGACACATTTTAAACATTGCTTGCATAATCTTGGAAAGTTGCTAGAATAAAATGTTGTGTTGCCACGATTCATTTTACTGCCAAGTCTTGAACCCAGGATGGCATGCACTACAGTCAGAGTAAGATACCACTATGGCAAATTGGCTGATTTATGAAAGACATGGAGTGAAACTTAAATGGATATCATTTAGTGAACTCAGTTCTCACCATAGCTCTCAATGTCTGAGCACAAAAAACCTGACAGCCACCAAAATAGGGACAATTTTCAAAGGTTGATCTTATTAACTTAGAAAATTGCTAGAATAAAATGTTTTGTGTTACCATGTATTTTCTGCAGAACAAGAATTCTGAAATTCAAATGCCTGTCATTATTTAGTGAATTCAATCCTTTGTTGATTACAAAAATCCTGAAAACCACATATTTTATGAGTAACAGAACAGAACAAAAATATGAGGCAAAAATCTGAACAGTTTTCACAAGTGGTGGTGGGTAGGGAATTCAGGGTCTTGCTACCTGTACCCAAGATACAGGTTTTGAGCCTGAATAACTCTAGCCAGGTATATTTAACTGGGGCATTTTATACACACACAGACACACACACACACACACACACACACACACACACACACACACACACACACACACACACACACACACACACACACATACACACACACACACAGACATGGACACAAAGTACCTGCATGTATGTTCCCTTGGGCTTCTAAACCCGATCTCCCAGTCTATTCCCTTGCAGTGAGAGTGCAAATACAAATTCTCTTCCTGTGAACCTATCAGTTGCTATCCATCCATGTACATGACTGCAGATGTTGCAGTCTGATCTCCTTCCAGTCTATGTGGTTACAAACCACATAGACTTCTGGGCATCTGAACACTGATGCCTTATCTTCGTATTCAGGACTGGTTAAATGGCAGTCCGGATAGTAACTCGCTGAACACACATGCACAGTTCTGGGACCTAATTTTACAATTCTGTTTTCTTTCATTTTACAACTGGGGAGACTGCAGTTCTTCAGTCCAATAGCATGAGCTGCCACTGGGTGCAAGCAGGCTGGCTCGTGCAGGGCAGGTCCAAACTCCTTGTCATCTCATCATAGTCATCATCTTCTTCTGATGATTCAGACAGCAGTCTCACATGTGCACATCATTGTCTTCAGATTGTGAATGTCTTTGGGTACCTTGCTTTGTAAAGGTTAATTGCAAAGCACAACAGAAAAGAATATAAAATGCCTATCATGCAGAACATCCCACAAAATTTAAAGCACAACACAATATTATTATGATGCCACTACACAGGGACTGAGATGCAGCCATTATGGACAGAGTTACCCATGGCCTGATATGCCATACTCCTGAAAAGGAACAATAGTATTTTTCCTAGGCAGTTCTATATGATTAGACACACACACACACACACACACACACACACACACACACACACACACACACACACACACACACACACACACACACACACACACACACACACACACACACACACACACACACACACACACACACACACACACACACACACACACACACACACACACACACACACACACACACACACACACACACACACACACACACACACACACACACACACACACACACACACACACTTCATTAGCACTATAGCAAAGCATGAATGGTCAACAAACATATTTTACTGTCAACATTCAATGATATCTACGAGCAGCCAAAACATACTATTATATAAACGAGGAGAAAGATATTGCAGACTGTTGTGGACAATAGGCACAAGATATGAAAACCTTCTGAGACAAGCAGCATGATATTTGGCTGAACACACATCAATATAATGAGTACAACACTAAAGACAATGTGATATGTTCAATCAAAACAACTGTACACATATGACAATACAATAGCTCTGTTAATAGTAGTATTGTATGTGTACAACTGTATGCATTCTCTTCTGAAATAATCAGGAATGAGAAGGCTTGCAGAACTGTTTTGTAACATCATTACTGATTATGATCTGCCAGTATCAAATGGATACCCTCCCAAGTGTCAGTCAGCTTAGGTTATAGCAGCATACCTCTCAACCTAGATTCATAAAAAATCTGGGCAAAGGCCCATTAAAATTAGGTACAACTAGCCAAAAATCTGTATGCTGATTACCACAAAATTCTCACTCTGATGGAATTGTGAGATGCCGATTTTTGAACGCAAATTGAGAGAAAATATTAAACACAAAATAAGCAAAATAAATATAGTGGCTTATTTATATTACTATTTGAACATGTATCAAAATTTGAACTAGTGCAAAACTAAAATACAATTTTCTTTTATAAAAATAAAATTAACTGCTTCTACACCAATATTAAATAACACAAAACTTATATTTATATTAATATCTGAACTTGTTTATATTAATTTCATCTGAACCACACTGATGAAATAAAACTAATTTGGGTACAAAGTATTTCACATCACACACATATATTTCCACTATGAAAGCCAAAAAAAAAAATGTATTTATTTTTATTTATTTATTTTACATTTGTTGACCGGGCTAGTCTAGCTGGATACATTTCCATTTTCAGTAGAGGCCCGGGGAGAAAATCTCCACATAAAATTGAACATAAAATGTTACAATAGACAAGCAAATGGACAAAATCATCATAGATGAATAGACAAATAAAAAATATAGTACCAATAACAGATATATACAAAGAGAGGATCACATTTCTAAAAATAACATTAAGTAGCTGAAATAACATCAAGAACAAGGCACAAAACAGAGAGCAAAATTGAATAATAATATTATAAAGAACTAATCCTAGTAACAGAAGGAGAAAGAGAAGCACTAAAATAGGAGAGGAGGAAGGGAAGCAGTATAAGAAAAGAGAAGGGAAAGTAGTGACAGATTAGCATAGAGGTAAAAAGAAACAAAATACTCTAAAAGGAGGTAGATTGAAGGAGATACAGTAAGAGAGAGGGAAAGTAAAGCAGTAGGAAAGTGCAGAGTAGTAGGAAAGTGCAGAGGAGGTAAAGGATTAGTCAGGTTTTGAACAGGAACAGAGCCAGTGGCTTTGGAAGTAATCTTTGATTTTGTGTTTAAAGAGAGGCAGAGATGTAGTAAGTGTTATGTCGCTAGGAAGCAGATTCCAGTTCCTTCCTACAGTATTATTGAAGAGAGAGTCACCGGCGGAATTATAAGTCTTTGTTATGGTAGCCATAAGTTTACTGGATGAGCGAAGGGAGTTTAGGTTGTTATAAGGGATTAAAAGTTTAGAAAGAATTGGGGTTTTGTTTGGTTGGTATAAGATTTTATGGGCAATAGTGAGTTGAGGGATTAACAGAAGGTTTTGTAGTTCAAGCCAGCCTAGAAGTTTCAGGTTAATACAGTGATGAGTTCTAAAAGGGTTACTAGTGGCAAAATGGGCAATGTTGTTGTAGCAAGTAGCCAGTTTGTTAAGGTTGGCTTTCTTAAGGTTAGTAAAAATTGGTGAGGCATAAAGAAGAGTAGACAAAAGATGAGAGTGGGCAATCTTGGCTCTGGATGATGATGTTAGGAAGGGTTTAATTCTATATAGGCTTCCTATTTTTCTATTGACTGTTTTAATGGTGTTGTTGATATGCTGGTCAAAGGAGAGGTTGTTATCAATTGTTATTCCTAGTAATTTTGTTGTTGGATCAGGAGCAATGAGAGTGGCATTATTTGAGGAGATGGTGAAGTCCAAGGGGGTGGACCTAGTGCTAGGAGAGAAAAGGAGAAGTTTAGTTTTTTGGCATTGAGGAGGAGGTTGCGTCTGGTGAACCAAGTTTCTACAGTGTTGAAGACATTTTGAGTAATAGATTAAAGTTCATTAGGAGATGAAGCAGAGCAGATAAGGGTGGAGTCATTTGCATATTGAATGCAGGTAGATTGAGGAATTGCTAAGTGAAGATCATTGATGAACAGGGAGAAGAGAAGAGGTCCTAGAATGGAGCCCTGAGGTACACCGATGGAAACGGGTGTGAGTGAGGAAATTTGGTTTTCCCAACAAACTGCTTGCTGTCTATTGCCAAGGTAGGATGTAAACCAGTTAATGGCAAGATTATCAAAGGAGAGGGATGTAAGAGTCTTAATTAAAATGGAGTGTTTGACCATATCGAAAGCTTTAGAGAGGTCAATGAAGAGAGCAGAAGAGAGAAGGTTGTCATTGCGGTTCCTGTTGATAGTATCTACAAATGATAGGAGAGCAGTGGTAGTACTGTGATGTGGTCTGAAACCATGTTGACAGTTTGCTATTATGTTGTTTTGAGAGAGATGCTGTAAAAGTTGTTGGTGAATACATTTTTCCATTATTTTTGCTAAGGGAGAAAGGAGGGCAATTGGTCTATAGTTTGAGTACTCAATGGAGTTTCCACCTTTATGTAAAGGGATAATATGGGATATTTTCCAGATGTCTGGGATGGTTCCCTCTTGGATTGTCCTGTTTATAAGTATAGATACTGGATATGCAATTTCTTTGGCAGCTTTTTGGAGAAAAAGTGAGGGGAGCTTGTCAGCAGAAGGGGTACATGGCTTCAGTTTGTGGATAAGTCTAGAGATGAAAGATGTAGGAATAGGTTGTATTTTAAAGTTATTTGAAGGGTGTGTTTGGTTTATAGGTGGGCTGGAGTTCTTAGTGCTAAGTTGTTTAGCTAGTGATAGAATTGTGTCAGTAAAAAAAGAGTTGAAAGCATTTGCAGTGAGGTGGGGAGTATCTGGGTCGGCATTGAGAGGGGTGGGAGTTTTGGATGTTCCTGGGGAGAGGAGTCTATTTATAGATGACCAAAACTGTTTGGGGTTGTTATGATGAGTTTGTTGAAGTTTGCAGTAGTAGGTTTTTTTGTCAGTAATTATTGCTTTTTTTGTCGAGTTTCTAAGTTGGCGGAAATGAAGAAGGTCAAGGGAATTTCTATGGTTTCTCCATTTAGCCCAGACTTTATTTCTGGAGAGAATTAGCTTTTTAGTTTCTTTAGAGAGCCATGGGGCAATATTGGGTTTCATTCTGATGGTGCGTTCAGGAGCATGTTTGTTGAGAATGGATAAAAAAGTGGTGTTAAAGTATGATACTGCATTTTCAAGAGGAAGAGATTTCAGGGGGCTCCAGTTGCATTTGCTGAGTTCATTTTGAAATAGGTCTATGTTAAAATTTTTAGTAGAGCGTATTTTTTGAATGTTAGGGGGGTTTGGGAAATCAGTTCTTTCTCTAATAATAAAGGTTAAAGCATGATCACTTATATCATCAGGCAGGGTTCCTGCTTTGTAGGTGTGTTTGATTTTGTTTATGAGTATCCAGTCTAAAATACTCTCTTTATTGTTAGGCTTGTTGATTCTAGTGGTTGAAGTAATAGTCTGGGTGAAACCATATAGGTTCATATGAGAGGAGGGATTATCTGCATTGATAGTGTTCCAGTCAACATTGATGTCACCTAGAATTATAGTTTCTTGGGGGTAAGTAGCAGATACCCAGCTGAGAAAGGGTTCTAGTATGGGTATATTGTTTCCTGGTGGTAAGTAGATGCAAATAATGTAAAGGGATTTTTTGGTGTTTATTTGGAGTTTTGTTATGATGGCTTCTACTTTGCAATCTGGGGTAGGATATGCAGGAAGAGTAGAGATATTAAGCTGATTCTTAAAAAGAATAGCTACTCCACCACCTTTATGTTTTGGTCGGTCAAGTCTTATTATGCTATATCCTTGGGGTGTGATCTCAGTGTCTTTTGTTTCTGGTTTGAGCCAAGTCTCTGAGAGGCACAGAATGTCAAATGAATGAATATCAAGGAGGGCATGTAATTGAGCTATTTTGTTTTTTATACTATGAATGTTTAGGTGTCCAATAAGGAGGAGTCATAGATTTTAGGAGAATTAGTTTTGGGAGAGGGATAAGCTGGTCCAGGATTAGGGTGGATGTCTCCATCTTGTAATGTAAGAATATTAGGTTTAGTTATTAAATGGTTCTTTATAAAGATTTGAAGTATTAGTTTCTTATTGGTAGGATATACATACTTAAGGTGGGAGAGTCTGTGGTATTTAGGTAAGAGATAGTTGGTGTTAAAGGTAATGTTGGAGTGTAAAATGGGAGAAGTATTTATAAGGGAAGATGTGTGTTTATTGGGGTAAATGGAGTGGGCAGAAAGAGGGTTTTCAAAGAAGGTAAGAAGGTATGCAGAGAACAGGATGGTAAGGAGTGGAATTATAAGTGTGGGCATAGTAGGGAAGTTGGGAGGCATAGTTAGAGAGTATTATAGTAGGAGTTAAGGAAGATACTAGAAGTGGCTAAGATAGGAGAAATAATATAAAGCCTACTAGGAGAGGGAGGAGAGAAAGAGGGCCAGTAAGAGGTAGTAAGAGGGTGTAAAATGGTAGTGTAAGGGAAAAATAGAAAATAAAAATGAAGTAGATGTCAAATATAGAGCTGTGAGGTCAGATATAAGGGAGGGATTTTGGAAGGAATGAGGTAGGAGGGGAGGAGGTGGTAAGGGGTGTGTTTAACAGGGAGCGGGAAAAAGCAGGGTAAGATATTGGAAGAAAGAAGTAGGGGTGTGCTCAGAGAGGTATAAGAGTAGGACCCCTGGAGGTGGGTGGGAATTGGGGGTAGGGAGGGGAGCGGAGTGAGCCCGCAGGGCGAACGGATCGGGAAGAAACAGCTGAAGGAGAGAAGGGAAAGGAGGCAATCAAAAATGCAGGTAAGTAAGGTGAGAGAGGTATATAGTGAGAAAAAGAAGGTAAAGTAGAGACCGGAGTTCAGGGAGAAGATAGAGCACAGACAGGTAAAAATCAGTATGTGAACATGCAGTGAAAATAGAGGAAGAGCAGGTCTAAGTTAACAAGGAAAGTAGGCAGCTTACAAGGAATAGAGCAAAGTAGAGAGATAGGGGGCAGATGGAGAGTGAGGCTAGGATAGAGGAGAAAAGGAATAGGAAGCCAGAGTACTATTGTAAAGAGATGTAAGGGCTAGTTGGAGCCAGAAGGGAACAGCATACGAAACAACAGAAACAGAGGGGAGGGAGCTACCTATAAGATAGCGCAGATAAAAAGAGAAAGAAACGGAGAAATAAAGAATAAGACCAAGAGGGGTGTGTGGGAGAAGAGAAAATAGTTAAAAAGTAGGAGAGTAGAGCATACGAAGGGTGGGAGGGGGGGGGGCTAAGAAGGGCAGGTACTGGCTGCTAGAGACTCACACACAGGCAAACTATAAGACCCTTATAGGAATACCAGAACAGGAGCCTAATTTGCAAACAAATCTATGCCCAGAACCTACTTTCTCTACTTTTCTTTCATTTTCCTTTCTTGGTAGAGTGTGCAGTATAGGACAGGCAGTTTCAATCAGTCACAAGAGGGTTGGCAGGTTCTTCCGGCACCAGGAGGATTTACAAGAAGACTGGAAACAATATAGTTCAGCTGGAACTTTGGGGATAGTCAGGCAGGTAAGAAGAAGGAGAAAAACAAAAAGAACAGTGTTTACACAGGTATTAGCATAAGAGAAAAAAGGTCCAACAAAAACGCAGTTGAAAGAACAGAATAACTACCAATCTAATCCGTATACTCTATTTAGTAGTTGAAATAAGGTAGCCTATTGATAAGCATTAGCTCATTGCATTAATACAGTGATGACAGTACATATAAAATAACAATTTGCTGGAGAGTACAAATGTAAAACATTTATAAACTGCTTCTCAGTTATCATTAATCATTAAAATAAACTCTGAGGTTTCAGTAAGTCAGTAATAGGAAAAGAAATAAAAAACAAAATTAGTATAGTAGATAGTGCAGGTAATCACAGAATATATTGTATAATAGACTAGCATGGATAGTTGAGGATGAAATAAGGGATTTACAGGGGCATTAGCAGCAAACAAATAGCTACCGCTTAGTAGCCATTAATAACTAGGGTCTGCAGGTAAAATTTAAAACCACCAACAGTTAAGGTGTTAAAGTCACTTGGTTCCCTGTGTCTACTACTACAGTGCTTAAGCACAAGTAGCTGGTGAGCGGTAATTAATATACAGTTAGAGGTTTAGGTACGCTGGATGATAGGAGGGTATTTAAAACCCTGCAAGAGATAAGCTGTTGCTAGCGCTTAAATCCCTGTTTCTTACTGCGTAGCGTGTTTAGCACAAACTAAGTGATGAGCAAAGATACCTCATAAAAGAGGTCTTAAGGAGCGATAAGATTTCAGGGTAGTTTCAGCTCAAAAACCACATGTAAAAGTGGTTAATAAAGGTTTCTCAATGCAACTCCTATAGTTACAGGGCTTTACGATGGTAAATGAGTATCGGGAGTGAGGAAACGCCAGCTGAGCACGTGGCCAGGCTCTGCGGGGGTGGCATGGTGAAGAAAATAAAGTAAGCTACTGTACAATTAATGGATACAGTAAGGAGGCAAAGTAAACATGCTAGATATCTAGCAGCAAGTATATATTACTATATATAATATAAAGTGGCAAGCCAAAGTAAAAGCGCCAAGCAACAGACGAAGAAATACGACTGTTACACTAGGAGTAGCTACTCAATTCCCTACAGCGACATAGCAAGTTAGTATGTCCTAAAAGAAAAAACGCATTTAAAAACACATTACCAACGCCATTAGCATACACTGAGAACAGCGAGAAAATACAAGCTAGTTGAAGCCTGCAATAAGCGATTAGCAAGTGTTTAGGCAAGAAGGCAATAACATAGCTATACTAAACAGTATAAAAAAACAGTAAGCAGAAGGTTCAAAACTGTGAAATATGCATTTAAATAGAAATGAAAAATGCCATTTAGTAGTAAAATATATACACATTACAAAAAAAGGCAAGTTTCACTCTGACTTGAACTCATTAGAGTTTCACTCCTAAATCTTTGCACAGGAGACACAGAATAAATGTGTGAGCACTTACCATAACAGTTTCAGAGACCTTAACCTATGATTCCACACTCTTTACATTAGGGTAAAAGTAAAGCCAAGATTTTTCAAGCAGGTATTGGACTTTTCCATGAGTAAAAAAGCGATTCTGCACTGATGTTCGAAATTGCCTGTACTAAGAGCCAGGTGCAAGACACTAATGGCACCAGATGGCATAATGCTTATGGCCGTTGCCTCCCATACACAAGGTACAAAATTTTATCCTGACCTCTGACCAATGAGTTTGCACATTTTCCCTGTGTCTCTGTGGGGTTGAAAAAATGTTGTTTCCGTCTAAATCTCACCAATGAATGGAGCTGTGGGCAGCAGCACATTCTCAACGTGGTGCCCACAGTGCCCAGTTGCAGGCAGCTGCAAGCAGTGAGGCTCTAAGGTCAACAGAGGCTGACTAACACAGGGCTCTAGTGAAATAGGTAGAGTTGAACAAGAATGGCAACACCTAAAATCAGCATGGACTCCAGAAAAGATATGGAAATAAGCTTACGAAGACTACTGGTTGGCTAACAAAGAAGCTAGGAAGTCATCAAAAGAATGATTGCAGGAAGAAGTGGGAGATAGAAAATACTGCCAGCCACTTTACCAAGTAGTGACTCAGTAGCAGGTTGCAAGGCAAAGACAGAAAGCTAAAGAAGATAGTCAGACACCCTGATGCTAGGAACTGCTCAAGAAACAGCCTATGGTGAGTGAAGTAAAAATGCATTAAGAGGAAACCAGCATCCTCAGATGAGGTCACAGCAGATATGATAAAGATGCTGGGTGAGAGGGGGAGAAATAGCTCCTGAGGGTACTAATGGTAGTGTGGAGAGAAAGGTGTATCCTGGATGACTGGAGAATAAGCATACTCATGACTGTGGGCAGTACAGAGGTATCAAACTCCTATCATATTGTATGAAAGTTCCGGAGAGGGTGACTGATAAACGGATATGCAGAGTAGAATTGGAGATGAGCAGTTTGGATTCAGATCAGGATGCAGCACAATTGACCCGATGTTTGCAGTAAGACAGATACTTGAGAATACTTGAGAAGGTATAGATGAGGAGAAAAAAGAAAGCATATGAGAAGGTCCCAAGAAAGCTGATCTGGCATGGTATAAAGACCCAGAAACATCGGTAGACTTAATGCAGGCTATGTACAAGGACCCAATGACTCAAGTACGAACAGTGTTTGGCCTCACAGAGGGCAGAGGGGACTCCACTGCTTTTCATACTGGTGATGGACTAGATTAGCAAAGAGGTGCGAGGGAGCAGATCAACAAAGTTGCTGTATGCAGACGATGTGGCATTACAGTCAGACTCTGCGCTAGAACTTCAGCAAAGGATAGAACAATGCAATGCAAAACTGAAGGGACATGGGATTAAACAAAGCAGAGATAAGACAGTGGTAATGGCAGCAAACTGGGGAAATCAGAAGAAGCTGAGAATAGAGATAGAGGGAATATAGTGGAACAGGTAAACAGAATCAAGTATCTTAGAGGGGTGGCTGAGATGAAGGGAAGTCTGAATGAAGAGGTGAAAGCTAGAATCAGAGGGGCTGCAGCCATCTGGCATAGAGTGTCAGGTGTAGAGTATGACAGAAGAATGCCAAAGAGAGCTGAAAAGTAAGGTGTACAAGACAGTGGTGTGACCAGTACTACTGTATGGTACAGAAACCTGGGCAGTAAAGGCAGAGCAGTTGAAGAAGCTAGAGGTGATGGAAATGAAGTGCCTGAGATAAGTGGTAGGATGCACACTCTGGGTCAGATGAAGAAATGAGGGCATAAGTGCAGAAGCCAAAGTAGCTCCAATTGCAGAAAAGATCAAAGAGAACAGATTATGGTGGGTTGGACACGTGCAGAAAAGCAGAAGACAATCTGGTGAGGAGAATTTAGGACAGACAGGAAGAAGGTAAGAGGAAGCGAGAATGTCCAGCAAAGAGGTGGATGGATTGTGTGAAGGCAGAAGTGCAGTGCTGAATCGAGAGAGTTGACGACAGTTAACATGATACCCCTACCCCATGTAGAAAAAATGGGAAAAAGGGGGCTGATGATGATGAGTAAGAGCCAGGTACATGATAAAGGTGTGGAAGCAGGTAGCACAATGCCAGAAATATCTATCAGCAGATAAAAAAGTCTTCCCATAACACAAAAATAAGGAATTTTTTTTGGATAACAGTGATAATTCCAAAATCAGTAAAGTAAATATAAAATGTACGTATATGTCACTTATGTCAGTTTCTCTTACATTATGTCTTCTAGATTATTGAATGTTACCAGCTATATTTGTTAATTAACCTGTCTCCTCACAGACTACACATTATGTAGAGACAACACCTCATATACAGCGACACCTGTTATATGATTGCCAGATATACACTTGCCTTTCTATCTCATTGTCTTGTATATTAAGCATATAGGTAAGTTACTACAAGTGCATTTTCTACCTCTCTGCCATGTAAATACAGTTTCTAGGTAGAGCTGTCATCTTCTCATGGTGACATGGATGGACATAGTGTTAATTCCATCTAACATCTCTACAAGGACAAAATGACTTAAATACTACCTTTACTTGCCGATCCTAACAACCTGTACTCTAGTAATAGTAGTAATTACAAAACAAGACAAAAAGAACTACAAGGAAACAACTGCAGCTGAGACAGTAAACAAGTCCTATGTCAACTATTATGGTGGCTATACACACAACTGTGCATTATAATTCATTCAATTTTACTGATTTCAATTGCACGGCAGAAGAAGGAGGAATCAATTAATTTATCAAATCAGCATTTAACCTTCTGCTTGTTTTCCATCCCTCTTTACCCCCAACTTTTCTATTGGTCATATGCCTTCCTAAATGACTATATGGATTAGCTCTTCACTACAGATTAAGATATTACTAAACAATTTATTACAAGTAACATATATAGAAAGCCTACATTTTCTAATAGTTTACTGCACACTAATAGTTGTCACCCACAACACCGAAAAAGGGGAACTGTCAAAGGGCAATTTGTCAGATTAACAACAATGGTTTCTGATGATTTGATATTTGAAGAGGAGGCTGACAAACTGTTGGAAATGTTTAAAACCAGTGGATATCCCCCTGAGTTAGTGAGGGATGTCTACCTAGAAATTAATGGGAAAAGACAAAATGGAGAATTAACTTCAATTCTTATGGCTGGAGAACCTGTTTCTATAGAGTTAACTGGAATGCACTGAACGAAAGACTACACTTGTTCATTTATTACTACCTACACAGTGAGTATGAATTTATTTATGAGATTTTTAGAGAAAAATTGGAAAGTTTTCCAATGTTTCGATGGTTTGAGAAACTTTTTTGGAGAAAGACGGAGAGTGGTTTACAAAAAGGGTAGGTCTTTCAAAAAAATTATTGGAAAACAATACAAAGTTTATTGTATGATCTAGTAAAAAGGTTGGTACATTCAGCTGTGGTTACTGTAACCAGTGCATATGTATTTTGGAGGTGGACAGTGTTAAAATCAACAATACATGCTTCCTTTCATTGTGCATGCAATTCTATGGGCATTATATATTTAGCCAAGTGTAAGGTATGTGATAGTTTCTATGTGGTGAAGATGCAACGTAAACTAAAAGAACATATTTATGAGAACACCTTAGACATCAGGAAAAAGCAGACCAACAACTCATTATATAAGCATTTGGAAAAATTCCCTGAACATGGTTTCTTATTCTTTAGATTGGATGTCATGTATAAAAATTTGAAAGATGGGCCATGGGTTGACTTGATATAATGCAAGGAAAGTATGCGGCAACTTAAATTAAATTCTAGCATGCCACCAGGTCTCAATGAGCAGATTATGTTAGCTAGTGTTGTAAGACTTTTGTCTTTTAAGGTTTAATTGATATTAATACTTATATTATATGCTCTTGGGAACATGCATCGCTTTTTATGGTTTTAACTGTTTTTTATGTGTCTGTTTTTTTATGTGCCTGTTTTTCAAATGGTTAAAAACATTATGTGACTATTTTGTGAATGGTACAAATAGAAAGTGGGGTTGCAATGTTTAATTGATTCTGAAGAGGACTGTGAATTAGCTGGATGAAAGCGCTTAATCTGTGTAATAAACTATCCCCCGGATTTACTATTTTTCTGTGCAGGACTAACTAAGTTCTGCACGGAAGCGGCCGTTTAGGAGCAGGATGGCAGCACATCATGCATATTAATGAAGGCACTCTGCCTGAGCTGCTAATCTTACATGGAGCATGTAAAATTGCAGGGGGCATGTCTTAGAGCAGAGCTCTCAGAATATACACACCCCTGCAATGAAGAACAGCAGAAAGCCCTAAAAGAATGAGTGAGACTGCTCATAGGTGTACGCATACCACCAGCAACATACCCCCACATGTACAAGAGCAATAGTTAACAAAAAATATAAAGATACTTTTTTTATGAAACAGATTAAATTTAACCATAGGTGCATGGGTTTGCCCATTGCTTAGCTATGGTTAATGCAACTTAAATGGCAGAAGAGGATAAAAAGCAAGATGTATGCAAATGAAACAGTATAGCAATAGTGTAGTAGGTAGAGCATTCGCCTTATGAGCAATCATTCCCCATTCGAGTCCCACTGCAGCACATTCCATTTTCCATGTCAAATCACATTATGGCCAATATTTTTAGTTGCATAGCCTACTAAATAGCATATATTTGTGAAGTGCAGTACTGCATTAAATGCAGATCTGAGGTGTCAGTGTCATAATGTTGCAAAGTCCACAGATAATCACATGTGCCCCATACAGTATATGTACACAGGAGTCAGGGATACAAATGGAAGGTAAAATGTGTAATGAATGATAACTTCAAACAGCTTTCAAATCCCCCACCTTCCCAAAAACCATTAGACAATACTGTCTAAATTAGTGCAGTGGTAAGTGGGAGTAAGTACTAGTAAGCAAGTGTAAGCACTATTAAGCAGTAGTAAGCGGAAGTAAGCATATGTAAGCACTAGTAAGCGGGTTTTAGCCCGTTTGCATGGGGGTAAGCAATGCATACACAGGTTAAGCAATTTTGAAACGAACTCTCTGTAAGCATATTTAACCAAAGTTTAGTATTACTTACCCTTGTGTAAACCTGCATAAACCTGCTTACAAGTGCTTAAAAGTGCATTAATCACTCTGCACCAACAGTTGCTGTTCTGCCCAGCAACAAAATCAACAGCCTTGCAGATCTTGAACCCAGGAACCTATACACTATAGACACAGTAGTTACCACCAAGCCATAACAGCAGTACATAAGACTGAGGCATCACCAAACAAATCCTCACTATAGTAAAATCAAACTGAACATGTGAAAGGAATCAGTATACAGTCATATGTTCTAGAACCTACTACATAACATAAATTTGTGAACTGGAGTACTGAAGTAAGCCCAGATGTGAGGTGTAATTGTAATAGAGTGTTGAAGTCCCCTATTAAACACAAGAACCCCATACAGTATATGTACACATGAATCATGGATACCAGACATATATATATATATATATATATATATATATATATATATATATATATATATAACATGTAATGAATAATAAATCAATGCCAAAAAGCAAATATAATGCAAAGTAAATATTAAGCAACGCTAAGCATTGCACAGGCCAGCTTAGTAGGTGTAAGAAATGTGTAGGCCAGCTAACTCAATTTGCCCAGTGGTATACCCCTTTAAACAATGCCAACCTTAGGTAAGCAGGTTTGCCCATAGCTTAGCCTTTTCAAAACCATCCAATCACGGCAAAGTGTGGAAAAGTGGCCCTGCTTAAACCCAACAGGTGGGAATACATCTCATAACTGGTTGTAGCTTCTCCTTGCATGCACCATGTCAGGAATGGGAGAGGGAGTGCATGTTTGGGCACAGCGGTGGGGAATCCAGGAGTCCAGAGTCATTGCAGGACTCCTTGTCAAATACCATGAGCAGAGACTGCTGCAGGGCCAGTACCAGGGTTCCCAATATAAAGCGGAAGCCTGGGACCATCTCACCCATGACCTCACCAGTGCCACTGGCATACCCTGAACTGGTGAGCAGGTCAGGCATCACTATGCTGACCTGAAGCGGTGAAAAGGAGATCTCTTGGATCAATGGACCCAAGAGGCTAGGATGACAGAGGAGGTCCCAGTAGTGTGTAAGTATCACTCCACTACCTGTTTAATAATTGCCAGGTCATGTATATTATGGGTAGGTATGGCTAAATATTCCTCTTATGTCCTTCACAGTGGCAAGTGAGCAGGATGTGAACCAGGAGGCCCATGGCTGTCACTTGGAGAGGTTGCGACATGAGGCAGGTTAGCAATACTCTTGCATGCACTGTCATAGGAAATAAATCTAACTGTATTAGTAAGTCAGTTGCCTGTATACAACCTGTATTGTATAAGGCAAGTACTGCATACACCAGAGAATATGGCAGGAAGAGTATCTTATAGGTTGTATGTAATTGAAAGCATAATAGCCTGACAATGAAGGTCTAACTGCTGGACTGCATGTGTTTACTCTGGTATCATATGGTAATGTAGATTTGCAATTACTTAATAATACTGTTGTATTAAGCACTGTTACCCACACTGTGCAACATAAATTAAAAATGTGTAGGAATGTCTGTATATGACTGGTGTAATCCCCAGAGGTCAGCTAGTACAACTGGGAAAGACACAGAAAAGAGTGAAAAGACGGTCAACACAATCCAGATAGCACAAACAACTGAGACGTGAACTGTTGTATTTTTAGCACACACAGACATGGTTCAAATCCTGGGAGTGGTAGTAGTTTCCATACAGCATCATACCCCACAACTGTCCAGAATGTCCAGTATACTGGCCCATATCTGCTACCTGTCACTGTGTCCCCCTGCAAAATCAGTGGGATGATCCAAGACGTATAGGCTGCAAACAAGAAATACAACTGATTGTCACACATTTATAAGAATAAACCAGTCACTCTTGTAACTCCCTAAACTGTTATGAGAGTGATAAGCCAAGTGTGTCCCATCTGCACCCCATGTTGTCAAGCTGTGATCAGAGTGTGTACAGTAACAGAGTGAGATGTATGTGCATAATACTAATGTGAAATCTGGTACTTTGTGTGGCAACAGTCAGGTAGTGCTAACAAACATTGCTCCCACAGGTCTGTCAGATACGAACACTGTGCCCAAAAATAAAAGAATGATACCTTGTACTGGTACTGTTCACTTTGGTATTGTATGGCATTGTGACTGATGCAGTTGCTCTGAATAATAAGGTATTGCTCATCACTGTCACTCACACTGTGCTACATAATATAACTGTCTAGGAAATCCTGTATGAGAGTGTTGTAATACAAGGTCAGAAGGATTATAGAGGATTATACACAGAAATCAGATAAGAGATATACAGCAATATCCATATAGCACACACAACTGTGATGGACAGTGTTTTAGTGTTAGCAGACACAGCCATGGTCTGAATCCTGGGAGTGGACGTAGTCTGCATACAGAATTATACCCCACAACTGTACAGATATGTCCAGAATGTCCAGTATATTGGCCCATATCTGTTGCTTGTCACCCTGTCCCCCTGAGAAATCAGTAATATGATCCCAGATGTATAGGCTGCAAACAAGACATACAACTGATTGTCACACATCTGTAAGAAGAAAGCCTGCTACTGTAGCAACTCCCCAAACTTTTATGAAAGTAATAAGCCAAGTATGTCCCATCTACACCCCCCAAGTTGTCAAGCTGTGACCAGAGTGTGTACATTAACAGAGTGAGATGTAAATGCATAATACTAATGTGAAATCTGGTACTTTGTGTGGCAACATTCAGGTAGTGCTAACAAACATTGTTCCCACAGGTCCATCAGATGCAAACACTGTGCCGAGAAATAAAAGCTTGATACCCTGTACTGGTACTGTTTACTCTGGTATTGCATGGCATTGTGAGTGTTGCATTTGCTCTGAATAATAAGGTATCACTGATCACTGTCACCCACACTGTGCTACATAATATAACTGTCTAGGAAATCCTATATAAGAGTGTTATAAGTCACTAAAGGTTGAAGAGGGCAATAGTCTACATATGTCCCGGTCACCTGCATGTGGTCAAGACATGGCCAGAGTCTATGGAAAAAGGGATGGACAGGTATGTGCATGACATCAACCTGGAATCTGGAACTATGTGTAGAAACAGTTAGTGTTAACAAACAATTCTCCACAGGTATACCAGGTAAGAGGTGTATACTGAAGGTAAAACCAATTCATGTATATAGATGTCGACAGCCATATCACTGTCCAAACTAAGGCAAAATGGGTAGTATAGTAATACTTGTAAGGTACAGATAACAGCACCAACTAGGAAAGTAATGCGAACTACAGGAATATACTAGTTGTTAATTGACATCTTTCTCCACCCCACCATATCTCCAACAATACATTAAATACCCACCTCAATTGGTACGTGATGACTTTACTGTCATGTTGGGACATGTGTCCTATTATTTAATAATTATTTAAATCTGTTTCTATGCATGTGCTATGTTAAAATACTCCAACATTGGTGGCATGGTGCCATCAATGTACCTGCATGCATTTATTAAGACTGTGGTCCCATATATGCATGTGTTCCATTTTCTATGCAACTGTTCCATATCTGGTGTCTGGGTTAATGGTGATATCTATGCATGCTCTTATACCTAATCCCAGAATGTATTGCTATTACTAACCCACATATGTTGATAAACCATAAACACCATAGCACGTATGGGAATGCGGGTCCCAGCGAACCCACCTGTCCCACCTCAGTCGGTCGTGGGACCGGGCACCAGCACATCTGGGGCACAATCCGGGACCTACTCATCCATTGGTCCTGCACCACCTTCAGGTGGAATCGCCTCAGGGGATGGGGCTCACCCCCCCCCGGGAGTGGGCACAGACAGGAACCTGTCACCCATCGCCAGGTCTGGGTTGTGGTGCATAGTGAGCTCATTCAGCAGTTTGGAGATCTGCTACACCAGCTCAAGGGCTATGTGTCACAGCTAGAGTGTCAGCCTGGCTCTCCGACTCAGCCCCCAGCACAGCCACCTTTGGGGCTGTGAAGGTGCAGTGGTGGCTGCTCATGGGTGTGTTCCTCAGTCCCACTGTTTCCACTAGGGGCTCATGGGCTTCTGATTTCCCAACACCCCTCCCCATCAAGGTGTTTACCCCCACATGTGTCATATACCTGCCCTGTATGCATCTTGTTTGTCTTGTCTGTAAACCTACCCTACCTACCTTCCCAAATATAACTACTATCCCTCCCCAACATCCCACTTTCACTTGAAAAAAAACAAAAGGGCAATACGCCCCCCCAAAAAAAAAAAATTGCCCCATACATAGCTGTCCATTTCGCACATGTGTCCACTGGACACATGTAATCTGGTCTAATTGGCATCACAACATATTATTGTTGTCCTCACCCCTCTCTCAGGGGTTTGAGTGTCAAAATCTACCTCCAAATTTAGTGTATATGCACAGCTGTTGCTTTAGAAGTAATGGGCAGCTATGGACCTTCCCTATACCCTCCTGCAAAACCCTAGCTATTTTCCCTACTGTCTTTCTCTCTTTGTGCCCCTTTTTCACCATTTTCCTATCAACCCTTTTTTCTTTTCTTTTAAAGAAATTAGAGGGGGGTTAATCGGGAGTAAGCACTTTTAAGCAGCAGTAAGCGGGTTTAAGCTTGTTTGCCTGGGGATAAGCAATGCCTACACAGGTTAAGCAATTTAGAAGCTAACTGAGTATAAGAAACTGTAACCAGAAGTTAGCAGTGCTTACCTCCATGCAAACCCACTCAAACCAGCTTACAACTGTTTAAAAGTGCCTTAACCACTCTGTATCCAACGGCCATTGTTCTGCCCAGCAATAAAATAAACAGCATCAGGCTCAAACCCAGGCCCCTGCACACTATAGCCGATGTGATTTACCTCTAAGCCATGTCAGATGTACATAACCCTGTTGTTTTCACAAACATATCATCCAGCACACTCATTCAACAGTACAGGAAATGTATTTAAACATGTAGATGTATGTGTTTGTGTATATATATTTATAACTAGGAAACACTAACTCCTGTAAGCTCTTATCACCATCAATTAATCTGCTTTAATCACCTGCTACTGCTGCATCCAAACCTACAAAAAAAAGATCTTACAAGACAGAGCTTACTAAATCACACTTACCTGTTGAAAAATGTTTTGGATTTAAAACCACCAAAAGGTTAGCTGATCCCTTTTTCCATCAGAGGTGTAGTGGGTTATCCAGCCACATGTGCTCAGGCCTGACATCATTGCAAGGATCCTACACAAGCAAATAAACAAAAAATTCTATCAAGATGGAACAAATGGAGTCACAATCCTCGAAGACTAGGTTGCCATTAATATCATTTCCAGAGAAAGAACTATCTACAAAAAGACAAAAAAAACCATCCAAAATGCAATTGGAAGCTCCTAAGCAATCCCTGAAAAATAAATCTGAACAACCCTTTCTTATGGAGGAACTGATAGCAGCATTAACTCCACTTCAGTCTGAAATCCAAGCCTTCTCTTCAAAACTAACCTCTTTTGGAAACAACTTGGAACAAATTATTTCTTGATTGGATCAAAATGAAGCAAAAATTATGGGAAATGAGATAAAAATACAGGAACTACAAAAAGTCATCTCGACAAATGAAACTTCCATAAAAGACATGCAACAAAAAGTAACAGATCTTGAAGCAAGGGCGAGACACAACTATGTGTTGATTAGAGGTATACCAGAGAAGTTTGAAAAGCCACAGCTATCCAGCATTGCAAAGGAAATCTTTGAAATTTTCACAGAAAATAAAGAGCTAGCACAGTCATTTACAATTGAGAGAACACGACGGGCTTTGAGAAAATCACAGTCTCGGGATGCACCAAGACAAGTCTACACAAGATTATTAAATGCTTCCCACGCTCAATCAATATTGCTGTCTGAAAAAAAAAGAAGTTTATAACATGGAAAGGAAATAAAATCATAATTGCCCAAGATTTACCATTTCCCATAAAGCAGTCCAGACAAATTCTCTCACCCTTCTGCAAGTTCCTGATAAACAAAAACATTAAATTCCAGATGAAATACCCAGTGACACTATCTTTTCAACACAAAAGCACCACATATTCAATCAAAAACCTTCAAGAACCAAAATCTGTCTTTCACAAAGCATTTGGTGAAGTGCTGGTGACCTCGGGGTAAACAAACAACAAAATGATACACACTATTAAAATCAGACCTGATTCTAAACAAAAAGAAATATCTTAACATAATGATGCACTCACATGTTTTTCTTTTTAAGCTCCAGAAATGGATATAATTCCAAATGGATGTAAAATAGTGATGGTAACTCTCCTGCAGCCTTGCGGTTTAGGTGGAATCTTTTTTTTACCTCTAACTTTTTCAGCCACGAATTCTGCTTCAGTAAGGCCCATTCCTGTCTTTTCTCTGTCTCGGCGTTCTATATGCAAGCTGCAAAGCCGAACCATATGGCGAATTAGTGCCCCCTGACCTGCAAAAATCATCTTCCGGTCTTCCTTACAGGAAGAACCTCTGCTTACAAAGGTTAGAGTGCAAAAACACGCTCTGCACATTACATCATGCAAGGCCGACTCCGCCTTATCTCCAGATCCCCTCAAGCAGTTCTGTGGAGAGCTTCAAGCAACTAAATGAAAAAAAAAGAAAAGGGGGAGGAAGTAAAGAAGAAAAAAAGTGATGGATGCCTTAAAGGAACTTCTCTTTTAATTCCCGGACAACATTGCATCACCTTCATACTCAGCACAAGCGCAGACAGAGAAAGTTATCTGCAGCTTCAGCCATTTATCTGAAATAAGTAGAAATCAACGGCTACCCTGTACTCCATTCTCCTTTGTTCTAACTTGCAGAAAATTTCTTTAATGGTTAGCTTTAAAAGCTTGTCTGGCTATAAATTGACTATCTCAAGCATACTGCAAATAACTGACTTTATAAAACTCTTTTGTTCTTAGCATTTTATTTTTGGTAATGCATGGTATCCTTCCCCAGTTATGCATTGTTCCACAGGTCTTTAAGCTACTAATATATAGTATTGTACCTTTATTTGCTTTTTGCCTAATTTTTATATGTAATATGAACATTTGAAACTAGAAAAAAGAATGTGGAAGTTAAGAAAAAGGAAATGGGGAAAGGAGAAAGGAATGATGAAAGAAAAAAAAAAGAGAGAAAACGCCTTTAACTCTTATATTTACATTTTGTCTATAGATCTTATATTTGCATTTTTTCTTATTGTATCTAAGCTGTTGCAATGTATTTGTACTATGATTTATGCTTGTAATTTATTTTGGGGTTGTCAGACTTTGCTGAGAGGTGCACTTAGTTTAATAATTAATGACTAGTAACACTAACTTAAAACCCCTCCTTATAATAAGATTAAGGTATCTCATTTCATGCACTCTTCCCTAAGGGTCTGGAGTTACCATGTGAGTTGCTCTTCATATGACAGCAGACTTCTTCTTGATATGTGTACAAAGGTGCATAAAGAAATAAATTTCTCTCATTGTTGCAACACATTACAGCCCTGAAACATTTTCACGTTCAGCCCATCTTATTTATAAATTATATATAAATAAGACAATTATGCTCACTGTTTACATTGCTTACTAGTTAACCCTCATACTTGACCGAACAACAGGATTATCTATTGACCAGATTAACACTAAATCAGACAGACCGTTTGAACTATGTAGTGTACATATACAAACAGTAGATGTGATAGCTTTTTCTTTAGTTGTAACTGCTCAAGTTTTTGTCTGCAATAAGTTACCTGCCTTATCCATTCAATACTGCTTGGTTTGTCACAATTATAGTTCCAAGACTTATTGTGTAATATCCTTGGCTATTCTGTGCCAGTACCACATGTAGCAGTGGCATGTCTGCTGTCTTCCTTCATCTCATCTTACCTACACATGTGTGTTGTTTTAATTATGTGGGTATTGGTGTGTATGTTTTAGGTGTGGTTTTATAACTGGACGTTTACATATATGCATAATTACATATATACATACAGGCACTTATTTACACACACGCACAAAGCACTCATATAGTTATACTTGCACACAAATGGTAATGCTCATACATATGCATGCTTAATCACGTCCATAAGGGGATTATCGTATATAGCTCAGTTTATGTAAACTTCCAATTAAATCATAAGGGCAGTTACATGAAATTGTAGTAAAAATGGACTATCCTTTTGCTTCCTGTGATAATATACCGCCTATATGTTGCTCAGCACATAAGTAATGCCAAATTGTAAACTGCACAGCCCACAAAGTGTTGAGTAAGAAGTGTGGCTGGAAGTTCTACAACCATCCTAGGATCCCCTTCTTTTCTTCCTTATCCCCAGAACCCATGACTAGGTCACGTTACAATAATTTCTCTCTATAGAAAGGCCATAATACTGCTGCAAACCATAAGCTGTTCCAAAACTTGTTTAATACTCTTTTAATCTGTGTTCAATTTACAGTTCGACCTTCACTGTATATCTACTGATATTTAACACTATTCAGTTTGTAATGGTATCTAACAACTAACACAAGTTAACTATTTACATATATATAATCAGGAACCTTAATACTGCACTTGTTTACCATATGCTCTAAATGAAGATGTCATCCACTTGACATCCACTTGATACTGGAAAAAGTAATGTTCTACTACGAAATATGACTGCTTTTAAAACTTTCTTTAAAAATTTGAAATTGTCATTATTAAGAGGATTTTGTTGCCTCCATTTATTGAGCTAGTACATGTGAATGCTTACATTCTGCTTTAATTAGTTAAAGTCAACACAGAGCAGGAAGTTTTAGTGTGTGTAGTCAGATGGATCTTGGAACGATTGAAATGTTTTGTACAATAGTTAGTTTTGTAAATAGTTTTTATTTATCTCTTTCAGATAGTAGGATGTGGATAAGCATGGGGGGAGGTCTGAAAGGGGGGTTGTCACTGTCTCTTACTATCACTTTATATTTGACCTATCTAAAAATGCTTTTAACTAATACTACCTTAGTTACATTTTCCTTTATAATTCAGTCATCCTTTTTTCTTTCACTATGTCTAACTTTAGTATAAACTGTCGGATCACCAAAGGTACTCCCCAGTGATATCGTTGGAATCATGGAATGTCAAGGGGTTACAAAATAATAAGAAAAAGAACCTAGTGTTACATATAATATACAAATCTACCTTCGAGATAACTCTTATTCAAGAAACCCGCATGACAAAAGAACAATCGGAAAAAGATGTCAAAAAGAAATGGATTAAACAAATAATAGCTGCTGGGAACTGTACGGATTCTAAAGGAGTAGCCATAATTGTTAAAAACTCTTTTAAAGGCTCATTAATATCAAGCGGGTGGGATCCTAAAGGAAGATGGTGCTACATAACATGCTCTATTCCCTTCTGCAATAAAGAAATCCTTATATTAAATGGTTATGGACCCTGCTTATACCAATTCTCTTTCTTATATGAAATTTACTTACTCCTTGAAAAATTTCATAACCATGTAATGATCCTGGGTGGGGACTGGAACATGACTAAAAGACCTGAGCTTGACAGGACATATAAAGCTAATAACCTGCAGCCCTTACCAACCTTCTAGGCAACATAATAGATGATTTTAACCTGTATGATCCATTTGAATTTTTCAGAAAGGACCCCTCAGTTAGTAAATATACATTTTTCTCAGCTTATCATAAATCTTGGTCTAGGATAGACTTTTTTCTAATCTCAATATTTTTCTCAATTTATAAAATAACTTACAGTTGTGAACCTAGAACTTTTTCTGATCATGCCAAAATTAATCTTAACATAATTAATTGCAGAACAAACTCGGACAAATAAATCCCATATAACTGGTCTTTTAACTCAAATCTTTTAAATAATAAGACTCTCTGTCATAGGTTCATAGGTTCATAGGTTGGTACTAGGCTATCAGCACTAGGGCCTATACAAGCCTAGCCATAACAATTCCCTAGCTATTTCTTCCTACACTATTTACTTCCCTGGACCCCTGTCTAGCAGGGCGACTGACATAATCCCCAGGGTGAATTTCCTTTCTCCCATCCAATTGTCAAGGTTCCTTTTGAAGAGGGCCAAAGAGGCAGTCTGCTTGACATGTATGGGCAATCTATTCCAGAGTCTGGGGAGTCTTTGGGTCAGGAACCTATCTCCCCAGCATGTTATGTTTATTGTGATGACAAGGTTTAGATCCCTGAAGCGTGTGGCTCTGAGAGATTGGGATTTCTTTAAGTATGCGACAGAGTATAGCTGGAGTTTTTTAAGGCGGTCAGTATAGGGCATCTGCTTTAGGCCTGTGATTCTTTTAGTGAGGTATTCTGCGGCCTTTCCAGTTGTTGTAGATGTCTTGAGAGGTACATACCAAATGGGGCATTGTAGTCTATAATGGGTCTAATGAGGGATGAGTACAGTGGGACAATGACCTCTTTTTTCTGGATGAAAAGCCCTTAGTGAAGAGGTGTGTCACATAGAAGGGTTTCCTGACTGTTGTGGCGATGTGGTTATCGAAGGAGAGATCACTGTCCACCTGTGTCCCTAAGTCTCTCATCACACTTTCGGTGCTTAGTGTACTGCCATCTATGTGGTAATTCACGGGTACATGTTTTTTCCCAAAGGGGATAACTATACATTTCTTGGCATTGAGCTTGAGCACATGGCTCTAGCACCAAGCATCTGTTTCTGTAAGGCCCTTTTGTGGAGTATCCACATCATTTACGGATTCAATAATGGCTCCCAGTTTGCAATCATCTGCAAACTTTGTTAGACAGAGTCTCTTAGTGTTGGCCTGTACTTCAGAGAAGTAGATGCCAAACAAGAGCAGTCCCAGGACTGAACCCTGAGGTACTCCACTTGTCACTTGTCTGGAGCTGGATTTGGAGTCGGCTACTTTTACATTCTGGGTTCTATCAGTAAGTAAGTTAGCAACCCATTGGAATGCTTATCCCTTACAACAAATGCCTTTTACCATTCAGATATTCCCCTTGACACCCATTGGGCTGCAGCTAAAGCTACGCTCAGAGGTATCCTTATTCAAAAAGCATCTTTAATCAAAAAACAGGTTAAATCGCATGTATTGTCATTAGAAGCTGAACTAAAAAGACTAGAGTCAGAACTGCAAACTAAATTCTCTATTGATGTCGAAAAGCAGATGATATCCCTGCAAAAACAACTTCATGAAGTACACCTAAAAACAATACTCTCTCACGGAACTAAGACTCCTACATAGATACGCTGAATGTGCTCAAAACCCTTCAAGGTTTCTGGCCAGGATAATAAATATTAAACCCCCACCTACTAGAATAAAACAATCTGACCATAATGGCAAGTCCTTTTTCACAGACAATGAAATCATTCAGGTCTTTGAAGAGGTGTATGGAGCTCAATTACTTGATGGAAAGGTCTTCACTGACCTTTTCTTGGATGACTTACAATTTCCAATAATAAATTGTACCCTCAGGCAATCTCGCAAGGCTCCTATATCTGTTGATGAAATCCTTCCAGTCATAAACAAACTGAAACCAGGAAAAGCCTCGAGTCCAGATGGCTATGTTGCAGTATTTTATAAAGCTTTCAAGCATCTCTTAGCTCCCCTTTTACTTAAAGTTTACAATTATATAATCCAATCTGGCATCTCCAATTTATACATAAATAATTCCAAGACTATTTTTATACAAAAATCTAATGACACTAAATTCAGCCCAAATGACTACCGTCCAATTGCTTTAATCAAGCTAGACATGAAAATTATGTCATCAGTTCTGACATATAGATTAAAAAAGGTACTACCACACATCATATCCCATGACCAATTAGGATTCATGAATAATAGACATGTGTGGGACAATACTTAGACCATAGAAGCCATAACCAATATGACAGTGAATGAAAAAATCACCCAAGTATGCACTCTCAGTGGACGCTCAAAAAGCATTTGATAGGTTAAACTTACACTTTCTTTTCAAGACTATGAAGCGTTTTGCCTTTCCTGATGAATATATCAACATGGTCACAACTCTCTATAACAAAGCATCCACCACACTAAATATAAACAAAAAGAATTCAAACCCAATTCAAATAATTAATGGTACAGGGCAGGGGTGCCCGCTCTCACCTTACTTATTTAACCTCTATCTTGAAGTTTTTTTGTTGAAATTAAGTCAAGAAACATTTCATCATTCTGTTTACATCTCCAAAGTTCCAGTGAAGTATACTGCCTTTGCAGATGATTTAAATATCTACTTTGAATTTCCCTCAACTGATCTAAAAAAAATCTTAAGCACCATTGACAAGTTTTCAAGAATTTCAAATTATACCATCAACCCAAATAAATCAATAATTTACCCGTTTATCCCCACTGGACACAAATAATTCTTCATACCAGAAACAAAGATCATAGTTAACTATTCACTCAAATATCTGGGCATAACCTTCACCCACCCCCAACAGGAACTAATTAAAAATAATCTCTATAAAACGTGGTCTAAAATCATGGATGATCTCTCAAGATGGAAACATTTGAATCTCCCCTTCTTTCCAAGACAGCTATTATAAAAATGAATATCCTCCCCAAAATTCTTTTTCATTTCTATGCCCTCAACCAGAACATTCCTAACAGCTTTTTCTCAAAAATGGAAACTATACTAGGGAAATGTATATGGTACCCCAAGAATACTAGGATCAGCTATTCTAAACTAACCCTTCCCAAAGAAAAGGGAAGCATGTGCCTCCCGGATTTTCTAACATACTATTATATAATAAATGCTAGCTGTATTATACACATAGCTAACTACGATCCTTTAAATAAAGCTTGGAATCCCCTATGGTTAAAAATCTACCATTCACACTTAATGGCATCCAAGCTTAATCCTAAAGCAACCATTTTCCTAAATACCAAAACTTTTAAAGACTTTAAGATTCACCCTACACTAATAAAAAATATTGTAGGGTTCCAAAAACTTATAACATCTCTAGACCTAAAAAGGTCCTTAATGATGGCTCAATCAATACACTTAAATCCTAACTTCAAACTAAACAACAACATGCTAAATCTAGACAAATTTTCTCTCATTAAGAATTGTATAGTCTGGGACTTTTATAAAATCAAAGACCACCCATTTGAATCTATTATAGCATCCTTGGCAGTCAATAAAAGATATTATATAATTGTCAAACAAATAATATACGTAGTAACCCAAGTTACAGACAAAGTCAAAGTGATGCCATTAGAATTCCAACTCTATCAGCAATTAATAACATAGCTTCTGTTAACGTCTAAAATGCTTTCAAATGCTTACAGACTAATAACAAAAATAAAACACCATGACAAAATTTTATTTTCCAAGTACTGAGAGAGCCAAAACAAAGAAATAACTCTGAACCAAAAGCTTGAGGCGATTGATATAACTCTAAAACTAACTCCCTTCAAAAAATTAATCTATACTCAGTTTATGATAAACAACAATGCCTATCATATGCCTCTATTTCTGAGTAAAATCAATTCAAAAATGTCACCTCTATGCCCTACTTGTCCCAACTCAGTAGCCGATGCTTTACATATATTTTGGTCCTGTAAAAATGTCTACAAACTCTGGTGCTCTTTGAGAGCACAACTCGAGAAAATGGGATACATGAAGTCCCCCCTTTCATGGGAAATGGCAATTTTGAACATATTTCCTAGATCCTACAACTCTAAGTCTAAACATATTATTGTTACACTTTGTGCATTACTCAAAACCTATATTACACTCTACTAGCTAGATAGATCTAAAACCCCTTGGAAAGAGTTTAAATCAATGGCTACCAAATATGTTATAGCAAGCAAACTAAGTCCAATAAGCAAAACAAATAAATAAATAAAGTACTTTCAGAAATACTGGAGTAACATTATAGAAGTTCGTAACTAGACGATCTTTTATTTTAAATTCATTTTCTCTCTTCTCCTTTGCTTTTTCCCTCTCTCTTTTCCTCACTTAAATAGTCTCCCTCTTAAAATGCTTTACTTTATGCTTTTCAACCTTACCAGACGAGGATGTTAACCTCCAGTCATTCCATAAAGAGGTATAATATACATTTATTATCATACCCTATACTCCTAATGGTAGTAGTAATATGCAAATTCTTTAGGTTAATTATCTTTTATCAATGACAACTATGTGTGTGTGTGTGTGTGTGTGTGTGTGTATATATATATATAGATATATATATATATATATATATATATATATATATATATATATATATAAAATATATACATATAGTTAATTAGAATAGGTTTAGATATATGGGTACATATTATCTTACGGGATAATTTGGTTTGTGCAATTGCTAATACTTCCTTTTATGATCTTATGTTTAATTGTAAGCATCTTGCTTAGTAAATGTTAATTATATTTCCTGAAGTCTATTATTGAATGTACCTCACAACAAACAAATAGTGTAAGTGAATGTAAAGTTCTTTCTTCCATTGTTTGTTCTTCTTTTACCTGTATTTGTATTGTATACTGAAAATTGTAATAAAAATCATATTATAAAAAAAAGATATATATGTCCACATCTATATGTCTATATATATATATATATATATATATATATATATATATATATATATATATATATATATATATATATATATAGAGAGAGAGAGAGAGCAATATATATATATATATATATATGTGTGTGTGTGTGTGTGTGTGTGTGTGTGTAAGCATAAGCATAAATATATATTTATACAGGTATATACAGACATATATCTACAGATATAAAAGAGAACATAACAAAAACATATATGTCTACATGCACCGTTAATGGGGGTGAGGGGGCCCAAACAACATACGTCTTGTACGTATAGATATTCCCCCTCCACAGCCAAACATGTCTGCCCTACAATACAACACCAGCTGTTGCAAACCCCATAACCAGGACCTGACACAACATGGGCATAAGATGTTAACAGTACTCTATCCTACCTGTATGATGTCAGGCTGGTATCAGTAACATATCATGCTGTACAGTCTGGCTACCATAGGGAATGTACAATGTGGAAGCAATTGACATTCCTAAGATGCATATACACAGATACATATATGGATACACACACACACACACACATATATATATATATATATATATATATATATATATATATATATATATATATATATATATATATGTATGTGTGTGTGTGTGTGTGTGTGTGTGTGTGTGTGTGTGTGTGTGTGTATATATATATATATATATATATATATATATATATATATGTAAATACATACACACACACATAAATATGTATAGGAAGATACATATGTAGAAAGTGCACACAATACGGACAGCCACTATGCCTACAGTTGCCATATTACCAACTGGACACTTTATGAACCACCCATACAAATGACAATTATTGCCTATAATATATACCCACAGAGAGGTCAAAGGATATAACACCACACAAAGGTCTGCATACATGGGAAAGCTTTATTTGTGTACTATAACACTTATATATGCCATGTCATATAGCTGTTTAGACTCTGACATACATATAAACAGAGTAATGCAACTGAGAAACAGATATATTAATACAGTAGACTGGAAAGGTTTACATATGTTGCTGTCAAGGCCGAGGCCTTCAAGTAGTACAATAGTAAAGACAGACTGGGCCACAGGATAACATTCAATCAACAGTAAGTAATGTAGATGTATAGTCCAGCAGCCTCTAACTACACTCTGTTCACAATCCCTAGGGGGTAAATACCTCAGCTGACACAATGGGGTGCATCTGTTACATAACAAGGCATAACTGACCCCATCACAATCACACTGACAAATAGAACAGTCTGTATGGCAGGAAGCAGTAGGTCTGCATTTACCCAAGGTGAATTGTATGGTAATGTACATCCAGATACCTTAAGGCAGCTTACCCCTGATACCTCCACATGTTGTAACAGCCTAGGTTAGTTATGGTGCATCCCCCCATAGACTGAATAATGCAGGGCCATATGCCACTGTTACATACACTGGCCTCTGGAGTGCATAAGGGCACACATGTATTGTGTAGATGAAGCCCACATATATATGGACCCAACCCCGCAATATGTGTGGGGGCCACAACAGCAGTGGACTGATGGCAGGAATGGCAGCATGACATACTCACAGCCCACTACATAACTACCCCTGACAGAATGTCATATGTACAAAGCCTGGTGTGTAGGTGGAGAACAGAGGCTGGAACAGAGGCCCATATGTGAAATACTGTTGTCATACACTAAGCAACTTGCTGGTGTTGCAGGATAGTTGGCAACATTCCCTTAGTCAGGAATATGAAGTTAGAAACAGACATGGATGTAGCCATGTACTGATAGCACTCAACACACACACTGCCAGTGATATATCGGACACAAAACCTGTGTGGTGGACAGACAAAACATAATAGGTACACCTCTGGCCATCAAGTGGATAGGCCCACAGTTGAGAGCTATGCAGACAGACTGCATTCCAAGTTAAACTAGTATGTACACACAAACCCTGTAACACTGGTGCGATTCAATGCATACAACAACACTACTCACACACTGTCTGTAGTTACGGAACCTCCTACAAATATTTAGCTGGTCTGATTGTGAAGGTTCTCTTGTAAGAGGTATAGCTACCTGCTGTCTGTAACACTGCTGCCCACACACAGGAAGGATGTCCACCATACAGGAAAGGTAAAGGGACCATGCCCACATGATGTAGGGATTTATAGTAGTTGGTTGCCATGACAGTGGTAATTGGAAATACTACACAGCATGCTGCATGCAGGTAACAAGTGGAGGACACTGATTGGTGCAGAGGCCATCACCTGATCATATGCATCACCTACAAAATCCATGCTGCAATCTATTCAAAGCAGCTCAGTCCATTTACTGGGGGGAGACCAAGACAGAGAGTGATTGAAAGGCCAAAAAAAACACAAGAAAAAAAAAAACATCCAGCAAACTATCCAGAACAGACATCATTCCCAGAACAGGTATGTGAAGTATATATGCATGTAATTGGCTGTATAATAATGGGATAGATGATGTGGAATGATTTATATGTGTCATCAGGTGTTGTTGTAATGATGTTCAGCTGAACAACTGCTAAGGACAATAGAGTCTGTCCCTGTGGGTAGTGGGCCATACTCATCAGCTGTGCAGAGCAGCACTAACTGATAAGATGTAAGTCATCATAGTGTGTGTTGTGTAATGAGAAGCATGTATATTACTGTAGCCAATAGCTGGTGGTGGAAGTAATGCCATAATGATGGACACGTGGGTTCCACAGCCCACCTCTTGCAGGATACCCAGGTGAACCTGTATTGTAGTATGCAGGAATGCCATAGGTGTGTAATAGGGTTACCTGCAATCTGGCCCTACATATACCCCCCTAATGTCAGGCTGAGTTCATATGTGGCAACTGTCTGTGTTGTAGCAAGGCAGTACAGTGCAGCTGTGCAGGAAGGTGTTGTGAGATTGTGGACCTGATATCTGAATGTACCCCATATATAGGTATGCATATGTGTACACACACACACACACACACACACACACACACACACACACACATATATATATATATATATATATATATATATATATATATACATGTACACAAATATACAGATACCCATGTGTAGACATATGTATAAATACATATATACACCATATATATCTACACATATATAGACATATACCTATATGCACATGTCTACATATATGCAATCACACACACAAACATATATGTATGTAAATACATGTCCCCTATATTACCACCACAGAGCTGCATGTTATGTGCGAGGGAACAGCACACATAGCAATATACACATATACCTACAGCTGTCAGTGTGTGCAACATTGATGGGTATGTCACATGTGAACCCCTTGTTGGGACCACATTGCCCTTGTTTGTGAAATATAGAATGGGAATATGGGGAAGTATGGCAGGTATAGTTGTGGAGGTGGTCAGGGTTGGCAGATATAGAGGACAGCCTACAGGGGTGGTATATGATACATGTGGTGGGTAAACACCCTGGATGGTGTGTGTGGTCTGTGATGTGGATGCCCCATGGGCCCCAATATGGACACAATGGGAACAAGCCTTCCACCCACTGCTACTCACAATATCAGTCCATGTCCCGAAGGTGCCTAGACTGGAGGCTGATCAGGAGGAGCATGTGGAGCTTGTGAATGTGTACTGGGTGCCTCAAGATGATGTAGCACATTCCACATTTGTCTATGGTGCCCGTTATGGAACAGACCCTGGACCTGACCTCAGGGGACAAAATCATGTCTGTGTATGCCCCCAGGGGGGCAACATCACATGAGTTGGTTCCACCTGAAGGTATTGCTGGACCAGTACATGAGAAGGCCCCAGGGTGGGTCTCACATGTGATGTGGCATGGTAACATGGGCAGATGAGTTTGGAGAGGTGGTTCTGCTGGCCAATAGTACATAAACATGCTATTGTGTCACTGTTATAGAACATATGTGGGTAGTACTAGTTTACACAATCCTGGAACATGTCCAACAGCATGCATAGATATCCCCAATAACACAGAATGTCAGATGTGCAGCAACCACATAGCAAGCATACCACAGGCATATATGGAACCATAGTGCCCTTAACAATAGCATGCAGGTGAATAGTCTGTAACAGGCTGGCAATGATAGTTTCCACACAGGGAACATGGCTACAAACATATTACACAAAGTGTGGTACAATACAATATCCGCCCCACGGGTAGGTAAGCTGTAGCCATCCCTATTGAGTTGTGTGTACAGTTTGTTGCCACTGATATGGTGGGGGGGGTGACAGTGATGTGTATTAAGAACTATGGTAACCTTGCTGCATGACTTGCTTCCACCTGTGTCCATCTTTATGTCTTTCAGGCAAGATGTCTCATGGAAGGCTTCCAGCTTACTCAGCTGCTGAGAATGACATTGTGGTAAACCACCCAATCCAGCACTACCTTGTCTTGTTTGGCCGGGCTGTCCATGATTAGCAGGAGTGGACTGCCCTGTGGAATGACCTAGTCCACAGGGCCAATGATGTCGGACTGCACAACCGCAGTTATGAGTAGGTCCGGCATCATTGTTCTGACCTGCTTTGCAATGCCCGTCGGCGTGCTGCTGTAGTCCGATGGATCACCTTGCAACAGGGAGGGGCCATGCCATCCATTCCCCCTGACATGTGTGGACTAGCTCCTAGTCAGCCTCGTTGCACCTGCTCGTCTGCATAGGCAACTGCCAGACACCATTGTGGAACTGAGTGCTACCCACATACCGGCTGAGAAGCATGCAGGTAAGGCCACAGGGTACATCAGTAGACCACTGTTATGTATACATCTGCATCTATACAGGTAGATCATGCATATCTGACATGTCATAGATATAGTTTGTTTCTGCATAGTAGTGATAAACAGATGTGCATATGTGGTAGTATTGTGGACACGAACTGTTAATGTATTGTAATGCTGCACCCACCTTGTAGCAATGCCACATGTGTGGCCACTGACTTTGCATCTCTCACCCTCTTATGTAGGTCCCTCTGGTATACCACCAAGGCAGCAGCCTCTAGCTGGTGAGTATGGTTTATGTTGATGCTTGCCAATACACTAGGCATGTAATAGCTATGGTATATTCCATGCACACATCTAACACACCTACACAGAATGCATTTGTACATGTGCACATATTGTTGCTGTTAAATGCACGGCATCACAGTGGTGACCATGATGGGATATTGGAAGGGTATATCAGACACCTGCATGATAACTAACATCCTGTTATTGCGAAATGTGTCCACAGGGAGTAACAAAATTGTGGGAGACATAGCCTACAATAGGGACATGTTTTAAATATCACCCGTATACAGTGCAACACCAGTGTATATACCTGTAGGGCAATGGCAACTGTTGCAGAGTTAAACTATGGCATAACGTATTACTGTGATCCACATTATCAGCTCGGTCTAAGCTGTAACATGTGGTGTTCAGTGTATGGGACACTACAAACTGACACACATGTGTAGGCCTTACTTGTCAAGCATCTGCAAAAAGGATGAATGTGGGGGGGGTGTCAGCATTACACAGCAGTGCACTGCAGCAGGGATCTTAAGGATGCTAAGAATGGCTGTATCTGCACATAGTCAGGTTCAGGAACTATGGCAGATGTAACCTTACCCCCACAGCAATAGTGACAGCAGTGTGTGAACACCAAGAGATGTGTACATGAGTAGACCTTGCAATCATGCAGATTAGGGGGATATGTGTAGGGCAGACTGAACATACACTGGCAAATGCAGATGTGTCATGCTAGTATACCCCTGCCAGGAGTAGTGACTGCTGTAGTACACATAACAATAGGTGCATGAAACTGTCATGATAAGGGTGTGCATGCATATGCCCACACGGAGTGTATGCATCACAGTCAGCATCTGCACACCCAACACATTCCGTAGACATTATATGTGAAAGTACAGGGCATATGTCACATATCGGGCGCATGTACTTTTAATATATGCGGTGATGTGGTCCCATGGCAGATCAAGGAAGGGTGCATCATATCAATAAGGGTGTGTACACTCCCTATAGCCATGGTATGCTCTGATGGTTGTCAGTGTAATAGTATTGGGTTGGTCATACATGGTCCTCTGATGTTGAGAGCTGTAAATCAGACAGCAGGCATTCACAAATTACATCTGTCCACATATCATCTCAGGTATGTGTTGCTGAAAAACATAGGGGCTGTGAGCATTAAAGCTGACATAACTGACACAGTACTACACATTCAGCAATGGGTTGTACACCTGTGAGGTATGGTGCACAGTACATGGCAGAGTGCAGAACAGGTGCACAGCAATACTGTGTACATGGGTGCAGTGGTATTTAGGGGAAGGGGCATCACTTAGTAACACAGCACATGCATCACACACATGTATACTGTTGCTAGCATGGATTGACTATAGCTGTACTGCATGCTGTTGTGTACCATATGTTATGCATGTTGACAGATGGGTAATAGGAGGACTGTGTGTACTATCATTGTGCAACTTCACCTGTATGTGAGTGTGTGCATCCTGGTACGTGGTACGTTGGTCTGTAGGGTCACTCTGGTGAAGTGGAGGGAGGTTGATGCATGTAGGATGCCTGGATGTGTGTGTGCATGTGTGTGTGTTTGTGTGGTTGCCCATGTATACACATGTTTGATTGTCAGGTTGTTCATACAGCAGTACCTCCCTTTGGGATTTTGCAGTACATGGACATGGACTGCCACATGACACACCAGGCATACTTATCATGTATGTAATCACAGGACAGCTGATAGTATAATAAGGTCTGTAGCATGGAACAGGCATTGAGAGGGAAGGTAGACACGAGGTATACCCTTAATATCGCATTCAGCAGAGAGGTGACTGAAAACCCATGTATGCAGCAGTACAGATGCATTAGGGAATTACTAGTCAACACCAGGGAATATATCCATATAGTACAGTTGTCACATGATAGGCTGATTGAGTAGCATATCTGGCATGTACTGAGCAATACGTACACATGACACTCCAGTGCATGATATTATGGAGTGACATAGTAGCCCCCACATATAGGAGCCATGCTCATGATGTCCGGACATACACAGGGTGAACACTGAATGACAGCAGTGAGGCCATGTAAAACCACTCCACTCAGGTTAGGCAGGTAATGGAGTAACAGGTCTTGTGTTGTGATCACTTGTCTAGGCATTTAGAGGACTGATAAGTTAATGAGTGGTATCAATGAGTGTATGTTACCAAGTGTGATGCAGGATGGGGAATGCATGGGAATATACGTGGGACTGTCTGTAAAGTCATGGGCAGGTAGGTATTCAGGTGGTGTGTGTGTGTGTGTGTGTGTGTGTGTGTGTGTGTGTGTGTGTGTGTGTGTGTGTGTGTGTGTGTGTGTGTGTGTGTGTGCACTGTTATGCAATGCTGTACAGGTCTTAAAGTGCATTTATTGTTTTCCCCCACAGGTGGCAAGGTTGGTCAAGGTCCCTCCTGCATGCGATCTGATGTTGGTGTCCATACAGACACCGAAGATGATGATAGCACAGTTGAGGCACAGGTGGGGTTGTCAGTGGCTGAAACAGTGCCATCATTTGACATTCCCCTTTTAGCCACCCCAACCCTGCACACAGCTTCAGTGCCTATACATACCCCATCACCAGTGGCCATAGTGGAGGGACAGCTGGAGTTTGGTGGTAGTGCACAGAAAAGTGTGGTAATCATGCTTACTGTGTCTGGCCACAGTAGGCATAGCCAGATGTCTGGCAGGGAAACACATAGACAGATATCCCAGGGTGCTCATGGTAGGGCCATTGGTCATCATGTCCCTGGCAGATGTAACACAGCTGGTACCAGCAGGCGCATGTTTCAGGCTGTCATGGTGGCACAGGCATGTATGGAACATTACACCAGACAGGGCTTGAGGTTGCAGATGGCTGCTCTCACATCTGCAAGTGACAACTCATGTGAACTGCCTGGTGCCATCCATGCATTAACTGAGCTCATGGATAGAAGGTCTGGTGAAATGATGGCCCTCATTGACCATGACCTGTCTGTGCTTGAACATGTGGTGGGAGTGTGGTGACGGCCGTGTGGACATAGGCCAGCAACACAAACAGCTGGCAGTCAATGTGGACATGCTAGGACACCAAGGGGCTATCTAGTGGCAGTACTAGCTCTGGCACTGCAGGGGGGGATGCTGTCCACACCACAGCAGGCCATGAGCACATGGTCCTGGCCAGTCCCAGGACGGACCTGGTTCCAGCAGACATTTGTCATCATCAGGTGAGAGTAGCACATCGAGGCCTGTACCTGGATGTATCCATGGAACCCCTGGCAGGCACAGTCAATGTGTCTATGGCAGGAGGCAGTGAACTGCACACCCTGCCAGGTATGGTCTGCAGTTGTTCATAAACTCCTGTGTAGGGCAGCCACATGGCAGACCTGTGTGCATGCATACTCACACACTATACAAACACACCTAGGGCAACCCCATGCCTACACACACCACATCACCATGCCCAGTTCACCTTATTACACCCATCACCCACACACATGGTGTCAAATGTATGACCCACCCTCGGCCTCTGGCAAACCAACAACACACCCTGTGCATATGATGATACCTGTGCCACATCCCTGTCATCCATACCATCAATGCAGGGACAGACTAATATGGTTCTGATACACACAGTGACTGTACTACAGTGTACCACAGTACTGCAGTGTAACATGTTGTCAGGAGAAAAGTGTAATGCATATATGTCAGGTAGTGTAGCCTTCCAGCAATGATGCATTATAGCTGTTAGTAACACTGGTTGATTGTGGTCTCTATAATGTTATCCATTTGTGTTGTAGGTATACATATGTCAACACGAGGATGATCTGCAGTCATATTCCACAATGGGGTATGGCACTGTGGTGACTCCATGGCTGTGACATATCTGGGGTACAGTTGAACATATTTCACAGGTTTGTATAACAGTTATTGCCTGTGCCACATGGACAGGTGACCATTTGGGATGTGTATAATCTGTAACCTGATGTAGACCCATCCAAATATACTCACAATCTTATTTGGCAACACTGGGACTAGACCCCTACCTAGGTATGTAGTGATACTGAAGTGTGTGTCTTTCATTGCACACACCACACAGCGTTTAAAGTGAGGTGTGTTCCAGGTTACATGTTACATGCAGAACATCCCCAGACATAAACAGTATGCTAATGAGGGATGTAATGGATGTATATGGACAATACATAGTGTGCATACCTTCATATACCCATTAACAGAAGCATAGGCAAACACATGTCCGAGAGACCTGGGCTTATCGCTGCTAACTAACTTGACCATGTGCCCAATGTGTTACAGGTAGGCTGCACAGAGCACATGCATAACTGGCCTGGATTGTGGTATCAGTTACCTCTATGGTTGATGGTGACAGTGGTAACCATAACGTGGTACATGGGACATATACCAGATGTACCTTGGTGTAATGACAGTGTATACAGCACCCACATCTCCCAGTGGATATTGTACTCCCTGAAACCCATGATGACAGTCTGACATACCCACCATCACACTTTGGCCACTACTGCAATACAACACATTGTATATCCCAACAGTGATACTACGGGGATATGCATCTAATCCACATACCACATGCATAGTAGGGTGTTGCATTGTCATGCCTCACCTATAGGCAGCAACAACACTATCTGTACTACTGTGTGGCAGTGGGTATTGTAATAGGAGTATGTGGCCTCGGAATGCTATACCCTACAGATATACAGACATGCACACATACATTTGCCAGAACACAATGGGTATCCCATGCCTATCAACCCATTTATACAACACTGTTGTGCTGGTAATGCAAGGCTCATGTAGCCGGTATGGAGAGGAGCTTTACAAGGTACATGCAATGTCCCATACAGCAGCAGCCACAACTGACTATGGCAATGGATGTTGCATTGGTTGTGAAGGCCCTCATGGATTTCCCAAGTACAAGTGTGCTAACACACAGACACTGCTATACTCAGTCATGCACACGTACACATGTGTCAGTACTGGGGTGCATCGCTGCAGTTGGTCATAGCTGTGTAACTAGCTATTGTCCAAGGAGAGATGGGTTGTGTAGGGGTTGTGTGTACAGTGGTATCCTATCACCTGCCATGTGGCAGCAGGCAATCTATTGACAGACACTACTGTGGTGACCCTCAGGGTGAGAGTGACATGCATCAGCCAATCCTCCAGGTGCCTCCTGCACATGGCCACTGAGGTGATCAAGTTGACATGTATGCAACATGCATTACAACACATGGTTAGTGTCTGTGATGGAAACCTGTACCCAAGCATGTTCTGTTGACAGTGGTAATGTAGTGGAGGTACCCGTGGCATGTGGTGCATACAGGGTGTTATCTCTTATATGTGCCAGTTTTTACATAGCTGGGCAGACATGTCAGTATCAATAAAGCTTAGGTTGCCTGTACATATCCCAGCTGGATACCTGCCATCTGCACATCTGTACAGGGACTGACAGTCATCAGCTTGGCAAGTAGCTATGCAGTTGGACGAACGTGTTGACAGATAGATGTATGACAACAATATGTATGCTATAACTACATGTCAGAATCCCTCACTAACATTTGCTGTACAGACGGTAGTCTACAGTTGCATTCCACATGTCTGATCATTACCAAGTAGGGGTTATATACTGTGACACAGCTCACACACCAGGAATACAACAGGGAGGCCTCAGAGTCCAGCTATGCCTGCAGGTGGGCCTGTGGTCAGTACTACATTTAGCACTCTATTCTTGCCTGGGTAAGCACTGTCAACAGTAGTACCGCCATGATACACTACATGCCAGTGTGACAGCATGTACCCTGGGCTACTACCCCTGTATGTAACAAATTCACATGGATAACAGTGCTGTACAGGCCTCATATACGTCTGTGTCCCAGAC
Source organism: Protopterus annectens (assembly GCF_019279795.1). Lineage (NCBI taxonomy): Eukaryota > Metazoa > Chordata > Ceratodontiformes > Protopteridae > Protopterus > Protopterus annectens. The sequence continues at coordinate 1,877,291,460 of NC_056728.1, read as the reverse complement.
ATGACACTCATACCCTTTGCTACTGTAATGACAGCACACAGGTGCATGTATTGTACATGGCATTACATACACTTATTACAGATGTCATTACCCTGCTATGTTATCAGACTGGGTGGTGTGAACAGGTTACCAGTGCTAAGCCATGTTTAAAAATGCAGAAAACAGAAAATCCCTCAGCACTGAATAAAGTAACCAATGTAGAGCTCCAAGTAACAAAAATGCAAAAAGGCACGGTCACAGACAGCAGGCAACTTTAATCCAAAATTAGTAAGCGCTTTCACGGAATCCTTCCGCTTCATCAGAGTAACAGTGAATGCAAAGAACATCACATTTAAAAAGGTTCACTATATCAAATTTACCAATCAACACTTATGCTAGTAATTAGAGCCCTATTAACACTAAAAATGCCATTGTTGCAATATCTAATATAAAATAGAAAATAACTACAATCATATCAAGTAGGTGAACATATATAACATTTAAATACATTATATGCTAGATGCTTTATAAATAAAAACAATGGCGTAAATATAAATTTATATAAAATATTAATGTAAAATCAGTCAAGTAAATCACAGTACAACCATTTATAAAATGAATTTCAATGCTTAAGGGTGCTGGCTTTAAGAAACGGTTTAAGGGATACTTTATTATTAAGGCCTGGTGGCCTATAAGCTTGAAATTTCAGTATCCATTCCTGTTCTGAGGCTTCAGTATTAATGCTCAGATTACCCCTACTCTTTTTAATAGGGACCACCTCAAGCACTAAAAACTTAAACCTACGAGTAGGTCTCTCTTTCTGTACATGTACAGCTAACGCATTGCTCTCTTTCACATTCTTAATGTCACGCATGTGCTCTAGAATGCTGTCTTTTAAATGTCAGTTAGTCTTACCTATATAAAAGGCAAAACACCGTACACAATAGGTAAACTAAACCACATTCTTGGTATAACAATCAGCATAGAAATTAGCTTCTATTGTAAACCCCTTCTGTGGATGCATACACTGTCTCCCAACATGTATACTAGAGCATGCTGTGCATCTCCTACATGTATAGGTGCCAGGTCTGTCCGACTGTATATATTTATGGGTGCTTACAGCTTTATAACAAAGTTGCCTTTTTAGAGATCTATTATTTTTGAAAGTAAAAGATGGTTGTTCTCCCACTACTCCATTTGGTTCCTTCACACTAGAAAGAATGTCCCAATTATTCTTAACAATGTCGCACACCACATGTATATTACTTGCATAGGTCAGCGGCAGTCGTAGTACTTCACTATCTCACTCACCCCTCTCCATAGTACCATTAGCCCTAGCACTAGGTAACACTAACCAACATTTAAAAAACCAGATTCTTAAGCACATGCGTGACATTAAGAATGTGAAAGAGAGTACTGTGATTTAATTGTTTGATTATAATTAATTGATTTTACATTAATATCTGTTACTTGGAGTTCTACGTTGATTACTTTATTCAGTGCTGAGGGATTTTTTGTTTTCTGCATTTTTCACTTGTCACGCTCATCTGAACATGGCAGAAGGAATTGGATCTACACTCCCTGTCGAAGCAGCCATGAAGGTGGGGCTTAAGAGCAATAAGAATAATGGTAAAAGAATGAGTGATCAGTTCCTCTCTTTGTTAAATCTTCAAATGAATCCCTTGTTATCAGGGGATATGCTTCTACAACAACAAGAGGTGCAAACTATCAACTGTAACCAGCAAGAGAGCTTCCTAAAATCTTATAGAGCACTTAAAAATAAGCTCTATAAGTTTAAGCTTCTGCAGTGGTAGCGCTTTCATTTGAAATCTTCCCTTCAATTGAATATTGCACCTAGAGGGCTTCGAGTGTTAACTATGCCCAGTTATGGACAAACATATCCTGAGCTCCTAAGGTGCTGGCATACCCTGAAACTTGAATGCAGCGCTAAATATATGCAACTCCTAGTGGACTTTTTTAGACCAGAAGAGGATGAGCTGCTGAGAGATATACATTCATTACAGAATGAGATACTGGATAGTTACCCTGTTGACATTTTGGCTGATAAACTTGACAGCCTACATGATCAGATCTCTATGTATGAAAAGAGGCTTTCTATTACTAAAACCCGGAAGATACATAGAGACCTTAATGATTTTAAAACTAGAAATGTTTTCTTTTGGAATCGATCTGGCAATAATACTGATGCAGCTAAACGTGATACAGGAAGTAGGCGTGGTTACAACAACAGTGTGGGAGCTGAGGCTAAGGATCTGCCTCAGTCAGCAATAAGAGAAGCGGCTAAAACTACCATCTATACTAATAAATTGGACTCTAATAACATCAATAGAGGACCGCAAGCTACCCCTATGAGTATTAGTAGGAATGGAGAGGTAAGTGAAGCGTCCTCTTTTACTAAGCTGTGTTTTCTGGCCGTAAAACCTAAACATATAGCTGCTATACCTGATATGCATTCTACTAGCAGTGAGAATGTTGGCCAAACTGAAGTAGATGCTACTCGTAAAGTACAAGGGGCTTTTTTACTTCACAGCACACTCCCAATACGGGAGGTCTAAGAGTTGAGTTGTGAAAGGAGAAAACAAGATGCCCACACAGCAGCAACGAGCAGGGCAGGACCTGGAAAATGGCGAAATAGGTCTAGTGTTTAATATTTCTTCCCATGTTCTGACTGATTCTCAGTTAACTCTTTTGAATAGGGGCCTAAGTTTTGAACCAGCACAAAATGTTGACTTAGTGAATGCTATCAAAGAACTTAAACTTTTTGGAAGAACTCTTACCTTGAAGACTATGTTTCAAGGGACTACTAATAAGCAATGTGTTTTTAAAAAAAATGAGCCTGTTTCTTCCTCCCAGTAACTCTGTAATTGATTTGTTTATAGAAGTATGTGAGAAGCAACTCAGGGAGAGGTTTACCAGCAGTGACTATAATGCATTTTGTAATTTGTCAACATCTGAACGACAAGCGTTGATTAAACTGAAATGTCTAACGTATTTTTTCAAAACATTTTTATTTGAGAAATGTAATATACAATAAAGTTAAGTGAAATGAACTCGCTTTTTTCTTTTTTAAAAAAGAAAAAAAGACAAATAAAATTAATTTTACATGAAATAATAACATAACAATAAACAATATATAACTATATACAATATGTTCACCATAGCTCAATACATTTAAAATAATTTATAAATATGTAAATGATATATACTATAATATATAACTACTTTTGTAAAAAATCATATATTTTATTCCAACTGTGTAGAGAAGTATTTTTAGAAAGTCTATTCCCAATGGTCAGTTTTTCCAGACAAGAAACTTCATTAAGAAGGTTTTTAAATTCTTGTAATGATAGAGAGGAAATAGATTTCCAATTTCTAGTGATTATTTTTCTTGCTATGGCTAGCATAGACCAAATCAAAGGGTAATCAGATACCTTAATACAAGTTGGAACTGGAGTATTAACTAATATTAAGGATTTAGTTAAAGTAAAGTTGTCTGTAAAAATAGCTTGCATAAAAGCATTTATATCATCCCCAAATTGTTTCAATTCATTACAATCACAGAACATGTGAGACCAATCAGCATTTACTTTATTATTACATCTCCAACAGTTTATATCTTTTTTCCCAATTTTACTCAATGTAAGAGGAGTAATAAAGGATCTATTTAGATATTTCCAGGAAAATATTTTCCATCTTAATGAGGAAGTAGTCATACTAGATGATTTCAAAATATTGAATTTGTCTTTGTCTGTGGGAGAATAATTATTAATGGAAAAGAAAAAGTTCCAGTAACTGTCAGAGTAAACATCTAAATCTGATTTCATAGCTTTATATATTTGCGAGAGTTTATTAGTGGAAGGAGAATTATTCTGAAGAGATAAAATCAAGTAATGTATTAAGTTTGGTATAACTTTCTTAACTGAAGGGGTCATTAAGTCAATTTTATTTTGTATAAAATTCCTTCCTTCATGTAACTCCAACCAATAAAGGGACCCAAATCTGAATTCAACATCTAGTAAATTAACTGATTTCAAAACATTATTTTACATCAATTGATACCAAATAGAATATGTTTTTCTGTTTAAAAATACACATTTTATTAGAATCAGAGGTAAAAAGAATACCTGATGAGTAGGCTATGGGAAAGAGAAGGAATAACCAGTCTTTATAAACATTATACTTAAATATGAAATTTCTAAAAGATTAAAACAAAAGAGTTAAATAATTACTTTTAAATTTTAGGGAACAAAAGGTGGAAAGATGAGATTTTAAGACCCAAATTGATGGGTTATTTATAAACAACAGTTTTTGAGATTTATTTTTTATAGTATCCAACATTAATATTTCAAACATTTTTTTTTCCATTTAGCTTGATAATTAGTATCAATTAAGAGAGAAATCACTTTTACCATAGATGAAATTGAATAAAATTCTAATTTAGACAATGCTATACCTCCATTATCCCAGCTTTTCTACGGTGAGATAAAGCAATTCTAGATTTATTTGGAAACCATAAAAATTTTTAAAAAATTGCATTTATTTTTTTAATTATCCAGTACGGGGGAGGTATAGAGATGGACTGAATAATGTAAAGAATTTTAGGGAGTAAAATCATTTTAATAATAGTGAGTTTTTCATCCATAGAGGAAAGGTATTCTATTCCAATTCTTTGTTAAATTTTCAGTTATTGTAAGACAATTGTTATAGTTAATTTGTACAATATCCTTAATATGTTTAGCTATTGAAATGCCTAAATAAAGAAATTGATTGGATTGAGTTAAATATTTTTTATAATCATCTTGTTAATTAAATTGTTTTGGGCCAATTAAGAGAATTTGTGTTTTATTATTATTAAAAGTTAGACCAGAGTTTCTTTGAAAATGATTTATGTTATTAAAGAGGGTGCGAATAGATGTATTTTCATCAGCCAGGGTGAGAAGAATGTCATCAGCAAACAATTGTATTTTATATAATGAAGTGGAATTTAAATTATAACCTGTTATATTGTTATTCCGTCTTATTAAGTTCGCCCATGGTTCCATAATTAGTGTAAATAATAAAGGGGATAACGGACATCCTTGTTTCGTGCCTTTAACTAATGGTATATTTTGTGATATACTTGTGCCAATTTTAATGTATGCTTGACTATCTATATATATCTGCGTAATGAGATTTATAAATGTATTAGAAAAATGTAGTTCTTCTAATAGCATAAATAATTCAAGTTAATAGAATCAAACGCACTATTAATATCTAAACTAATTAATGTCAAATTTTTATTTAATTGTTTAACTGATTCAATCAAAATTAAAGTTCTTTTTATGTTATCATATGAATTCCTATTTACTATGAATCCTGTTTAATCATCGTCAATCAAATTAGGTAAAAATTGTTTTATTCTATCAGCATAAATGGACATAAACATGTTGTAATCTACATTGAGTAAAGAAATGGGTCTATATGAAGAACATTTGGTTGGTTCTTTGTTAGGTTTTAATATGGGAGAAATAAAAGTGTATTTCCAAGAAGGAGGGGTTTCGATAAAGTTTTGTGTGAGGTTAAAGACTTCATGAAGTTATTTTAGTGCCAGATTCGGTAATATTTTATACATTTCTGGAATGATGCCATCATTTCCTGTGGCTTTATTTTGTTTTAATTTGTTAATTTGTGTTTGAATATCTTTAAAGGATATAGATTTGTCTATAATATCTTTCTGTTCAGTCGATAGTCTTTTATTAGTATATATTGCTAACAAACGTTGTTATATCTTCTTTAGGATCTATTGTGTTAGAATTTTGGTTGATATTGTTAAAAAAATCCTAAATTCCGATAGAATGTTGTGAGGATTTGTTACCATCTTTTTTTTTTTGAGGAGAGAATATTTCCTTGATATGATTAGTTTTATTTAATCTTTTAGTTTTATTATAACTTATAACTTATAATAACTTTAAAGATTTTGGGTTATTTGAATAATTAATTTATATTTTTCTGCAATTATTTTTGTTTTATGGTTTAATATTTTAATATATTTATTATTTAGATAATTTATTTCCATTTGTTTATCAATAATATCTGTATCTACTTTTTGATTAAGCTTTAGATTATCTATTTTATGTTGTATATCTCAAAGTTCTTTATCCTATCATTTCTTTTTATTATAATACCAGCTCATAATTGTTCCGTATAAATATGCTTTTAAAGCATCCCAAATATATATTTTTATATGTGATTTGAGTTATTCAATTGTAAAAAATTTTGAATTCCAATTATAATGAATTCTTTAAATTCTTTTAACTTTGTAATATAAGCTGGTATTTTTTTGATTTGCATAGTAGAGATATTGTTGATATTGAGATAAAAAATAATAGCATTATGGTCAGAAATAGGGCACGTTATTACTTTTGTATTACTTAGAAAATCGAATAGGTCATTAGAACCCAAAACTCTATCAATTCTAGAATGTGTGTTATGTCTGTGGGAATAAAACGTATAAAATAATGAATTTGGAGCCATAAAATGATTAATATCTTTTAAAATAAATATTTCAATACAATCTCTTAATTACTTAGCTGACAAGATCTTTTTTTTACCTTTATTAGAAGAATCTTTATAATCTAATATACAATTAAAGTCCCCTGCTATTATTGATTTTCCTTTTGTAAATTGCAAAATTTGATCTAAATGTTGTTTAACAGTGTTAGTACCTATACATGGAATCCAATATATATTAAATAATGCATACATTTTTTTTATTTAGTTCCAAAGTTATAGCACAAAACATTCCTTCATTGTCTTTATAGCTATTATTTTGGGTAATGGTAGTGAGTTATTCCACAAGATAGCTACTCCTCTCTTCTTTTGAAGATGTTCAGAGCTCACTAAAACAGAATAAGATTTATTATTAAGTTTAGATAAATCCTCCAAGAGAAGGTGAGTCTCTTGTAAAAATATTAGTTGAGATTTATGAAGTTTAAGGTATCTAAATAAATTACCTCTCTTACCTGGATTATTTAAGCCATTAATGTTAATGGAAATACTTTTTATAGCTGACATTTAAGATTAAATAAAATAAATCAGAAAACCAACCATCAGTTGTTAATATTATAATAATTTCTAGTAATTTAGTATGCGATTTTCCAGTTGGAATAGAAATAATCATTTTCAGATCTCTTCGAAAGAACTTACTATTCAAATTCATGGTGAACAACAAAAAGACTCTCAAACAATTAATACCATAACTGGTTAGTGAAGCAATATTTACAATCCATCCCTCTCTGGAGTTTAAAACTCCCAGTCTAGATGACATAGTATCACCTAAATTAACCCTTAATCCAGTAGCAACATTAAACCAGCTACTGTCTAAAAAATAAAGTTATCTTCAGGTAAAATACCAAACTGTAGCATTACTACTATTAATATGTGAAGTGTTGCTATCGCAGGAAGCAGGTGTTAAAAACCATTTGTGAATTTAACCGAACTATCAATTATAAATAACCCAGCTAGACCATCATGTTCTTTACATTTTCTGAGTATTTGCAACATATCTGCATCTTGTAGCAATTAAACACTTTTACATTAATTCATGTGAACACTGTATACTAACAAGATAAAACAGAAAATGGATATGAAAAAGCATGGTATTCAGCAGTTAAACATGTTGTTAGGAAAATTATAAATTCCCCTTTGCTCACATTATTAGTAGTCCTTCAATGAGTCTGAAAAACTTCTACTAAAAAACCAAGATCAAATATATGAAACATCTAAAGGAAACAATTAGAGCAAAATAACTAACGTTCATATTCTAATGGTCAACCTCCATACATTTATATATATTCATAAGCCAAACTGTAAATTAAACATTGCATATAAAATAAAGTCAAAATAATATTACTTTGATCACCTTGTGTCCAGAGTAGCAAGGAAGGCCTTTCACATTACACATCTCATAAGTAATGGCATTGCTTCTAAAGTGAAAAAGTTATAACCCCCCTTTACTCATCTCTCATCAAGCCAATAATAGAGTACAATGTTCACATTGATATGTACCTTACCAGACATCTGCAGCAAATAAAGAGACCTCAAAGATCTCTCAATATGGAAATTCAGGCACATGACATACATGAACAGACTAAAATTATTGTCACTGTACTCTTTGTAGTACAAGCTATTAAGAGGTGACCTGTGCCTGACCTACAGAGCAATCTCTGATCATGCCTTAATGAAAATGCTGCTCATCTATAAGTCACATGGGACAAAATTCACTCACTCTAGGGACCCCAACCTAGCCTGTGTCATCAACAAAACTTCCTGGAGAGACAGATATTCTCCCGAAAGTTACCACTCCTCTGGGACAAGCTCCTAATTCCAGTCAAAAAGAGCTTCTCAATGACTCTATATAAGTGTAACGTGGACAATTGGATGGGAAACAGCAAATTTAGCCTGGGAGTTTCACCTGTGTCCTATTAGATAGGAGCAGTCAGTACTAATCTTAATCTGCATGCAAACATAATCTGTATCTGTATATTTAATAAGAAATGAGAGTAAAACATGACTAGGCTTGTAAGGACCCTAGGGCCATTAGCTTTGTAACCTCCTATGATCCTATGTAAATCTATGTTTGGTCAGCAGAGGAGAAAAGGTCAAACTATGTTCACTAAAAGCTGCTTTGGGTGTAATTTCTTTGCAATGTCAGGACTACCAGAAAGATTTCTAGAAGAGTTGTTTTTTCCTTTTTCTTGTGGTATATTAAGCTTTACAATTTAGTTTTGTGGCATTAATGAAAATCCATAAAAGTTGGGAAACAGTATGAATTGCACTTGCACATGACTGTAGATTTCAGGTAAATAAGTGTAGTTAAAGAGAATGCAGGCTCACTTAGTGTTTTCTTCTTCAATACAATACATCAGAGAGAAAGCACTGAAGTAAGACCTGCTTACAGAGGCATAAATCTTTTAACTCGTTTGAAATGCTCTGACTTAATACATAAGAAACACAGAAAATGCATGCCAAAGTGATTTGTAATAGTCTATATGCAGTGTAGTAAGAAAACTACCATTTAGTTGAACCCAAATGTTTCTTAGTTTGTGATGAGAATTACTAAAGAGTTAAAAGATTAGAAAGAGGAGACAATTTGCAGCCTAGACAAGCAATGACTGTACAATGACTATACTTCAGTTTCTGTTCCAGCAGCAAATGGAGGGGAACTTGGTTTGTTTGTAGAGTGACAACAAGTTAACTGTAAACCAAAAGTTAATTAGTGGAAAAGTTAATGGTCACACAAATTGTGAAAATGTGTTTTTGCTGTATACATTTTATCTCCATGACTCCCAACCATCAGCCTTCCTTCTACTGGTCTTGAACCTATTTATTCCCCCATACTGGATATCCCCTCCACAGACAAGACAGCTTACAAGCAGAGCTGTCATCCAAGCATCCATGGCAGTGCTTTGGGCCTCTACTAGTGTCCAGTCAATGATAGCATTCCTGTTAAGGCCCTATCCTCCTTTCCTGGTGGCCGACACAAGCATCTCACAATTAGGGACATTCTACTCCCTTCATATGCGTATGGGTTCTCCTTCTCATAAGTTAAAAAGAGCTATCATCACCAGCTAGGGATAACAAGGGCACAGTCTTCATCCTGTTCCTTCCAGTGTGATGCAAGCCATCACTTGTATGGTGGTGACCAACCAGTTGAAACCACCATTCTTCACCTCCGCAGGAGAAGTGAGCCCATACCAGCCATTTACTTCTACATCCCTTACCTGGGTGTCTGAGTTGTTATTCAAACTGAGGCCATCTAAGTCATATTCTAGGCATTTTTCTGCTATTGCAAGCAGACAGGATCCTAAATGTTAAAAACATGTTCTTAAAAACAGCTAGTTATTATTTATTAAATAATTAATGATGATTTCAAGAATTATATTCAGAATGTCTTATTTGTAAATAACATATAACATAATATACCAAGTGGCAAAAGAAATGACAGGAACAGAATGCATTCAAGAAATGAAATATCTCGTTACTGTCTTGATTTAGGGAATCAGCTATTTCACCTATCTCTTGCCAGCATCTCAAAGTTCCATGTCTATGTAAATAGATGGAGTCCAAGGTCAAATGTCAAAGCTGGACATTTATTTATGTGACCGAACTTCTCATCATCCAGCAACGTCTTTTGTAACAAAACTGAACCTCTCAAGCTCAATCCAAATGATTATTTTTTGTATGCAAGGCGGGAAACCAACAGTAACGCTCTTTAGAGGATTTTCTCTCTCTTTTTTCTTTTTTTTTTTGAATCAATTACTGCTCAAGAGCTTAACATCATGAGCAAACCATTTAAAGGAAAATAGTCAAAGCAAACAGCTATCGCCAACAAAACCACCCACCACATTAGTTACCATCCCAGCTTTTCCCAACTTCATTGAAACAATAGAATACAAAGAAACCCTAGCTAGCAACTAGCTGTCTTACCAAGCATAAACACAAGAAATCAACTGTAACACACTCCCGAAACAATGCCTTTCACGCCACTCTATCAACCAAATACAAAGAACACTTCAACAACTGCAAACGGGCAGACAACCAATATATCAAACAGAGAAGCAACTAATATCCGTCTAACATACAGTGCCACAAGTAAGTCCGAAAGAGTATATAACCAATCCCAGACCAACAACATCAATTCATCATAAAAAAAACATACACAGCCACTCTCCACAATGCTGTCTTACCCTTTTTTAATGCACATCAAGCATCAGAGCATATCTATCCAGCATTATAAGGCATCCGCGAAGCAGTATGGCATCATACAAAGATAACACCAGCAGAGGCAACCCTTCTATAGGCACCAAACAGAATAATATCACCAAATCATCAGAACAAACAAATCACTAGATGCATACTACAGACTTTAGTACAAAACCAATAAGCCAAACAAAATACATTACATTACCACAACCATTTTTTTATGAGCAAGATATCATTAAAAGGCAAAGTGAAAATACAAAAAAAAACAACATATGCTACAATAAACAAAATTAAATAGCTCACCTGTAAATCCAGATTAATTTCCTCGATTTATAGGGTCATTATAACTGGAAACTTAAATTCAAAAGGATTATCATCCAAATTTAAGCATCCAGAAGCCAAAAAAGTTCAAATGACTTTATGTGTACAAGTCATTTCTTTAGCTTCTTTTTAGAATCAAATGTTTTCCAAGTGTTGCTTTCAGCATTTCTTTTAAGACTAGTGGAAGCCCATTCCATATCTTCAATTCTTTCTATTATTTTATTGTTTTCAATAAATAAAATTGCAGTATCTAAGTCTTCAAAGGTTTTTTTGTCCATCTTGAAAAAAAGATTTTTAGTTTTGCTGGAAATAAAAGGCTAGCTTTAATTTGATGTTTCTTAAGTTCTTTGAGTAAAGGTAAAAATAATTTTCTTTTAGAGATTACAGCTGGGGAATAATCATTATCAAATCTGATAACTTTATCTTTTATTTTGATTGGTGATTTTGCCCAAGATGTTTTTAATACCAGTTTTTTGCCATGTGAAGAAAGAAATTTCATAATTACAGATCTAGTAAAACTGGCTTGTTATTTTTAGACATTGCCAAGGATCTATGCGCCCTTTCGACACCATATGAGAGAGTTTCTGGAAGTTCCAAAATTTGAGGCAACCAAGAAGATAGACATTTCACCATATCCGATCCTTCTATATCTTCAGGTAAGCCAAATATTCTTATATTACTTCTTCGTGATCTATTCTCAAGATCATCTACTTTTAATTAAAGAAAAATGTTTTGTTTCAATAGATATTCAACATTATGCTTATTCTCTTTTGTTCTGGTATAAATGTCATTCAGAGCAGTTTCTATACCTGATATCTGTTTTTTCTGTTGAGTGAGGTCTTCATGTAAGATATCCATTTGCTGCGTATATTTCTCCTTAAAATTATCTATTTTCATATCCATTTTGTCTAGTTTTGAAGAGAGTTCTTGTATGTTAAATATTAATGATTGAAGTTCTTTTTTAAATGAAGATTCTTGTTGAGAAGATTTGTTATAGCTCATGTTATTCTGCTGAGAAGATTTCTAGTAGATTTTTGACAGGAAAATGTAATATTTAAACATTTTTTTTTTAAATTATCCTAATATATTGTTTAAAAAATTAGTTTAGGATAAAACAATCTAATATTAGGATAAACAGGAATTAAAATTCCTGTCAGGAATGGATTTGAAAGACAGAGCTAGTAGAAAATGCTGCTACTTTGTGGACATCTTGGCCATATCTGATACTACTCTAAAGGCAGCCATTGACAAGATACAGTTTTTACTGTTTGATTTATTTGTGACAGGAATGATTCAAGAGCCATGCTTTGAATATTTCAATGTAGAATTTCCAATGGTTCCTATAATGTATGGCCTAACCAAGGTTCATAAGAACCTTGTTAGCCCCCCTATGCATCCTATTGTGTCAAGCAAGGGGTGGGCTACTGAGCCTCTTTCGATATACATTGAAAGGAATTTACATCCTGTGCTATGTGAATGTACCACTGTCCTGAAGGATGCTAAGGATTTCCTTAATGATTTAGGGACATACTTGGAAGTATTAGAGAATCCCTGTTGGTTGGTGACTTTAGACATAGGGTCCTTATTTACAGTAATTCCCAATGCCTGGGGCATAGAAAATATTAGAGAGCTACTACATGCATGGACTGTTCAAGCAAGTAAGGTTAGATTAATTTGTGCATTGTTAGAAATTATTTTGGAGAACAATGTTTTCATGTTTGGTGATGAACACTTTATACAGAAGGTTGGTGTAGCTATGGGTACTGCCTGTGCCAATAGCTATGCCAGCCTATCTCTTGTGCAATGGGAAACTACATATGTTTTGGCCAATAATGCGTTTGCTTAATCTATACTATGGTATAAATGATTTGTGGATGATATTTCTTTGATATGGCATGATACCAAGGAACACCTTAATGAATTTCTGGTATACAGTAATAACATCACTCCGTTTCTGAACTTTATTTATAAATACTCTGATAGAGTGATTGAATTTCTTGATGTGGAGATTACTAGAGATGCCCCCAATTTGGATTCAACTACACTTTTTAGAAAAACTGTTATGAAAAATAATGTCTTACACAACAGCAGTATGCATCCAAGGCATACTAAATTAAATTTTTGAAAGGTCAAATATTTCACTGTATGCATTTACATAATGATGATTACGCACTACATGGAGCACTATTGTCCCTTAAACATGAGTTTATGGAAAGAGGATATAGAGATAATGAGATAGATAGACAGATTGGTGTAGCCTGGAGAGAAAAGGATGGTAGGTGTAAACCATACTATAACAAGGAAGGTAGTGAAAGGATAAGATCTCGTAGTGCTAGAGCTAATGGTACTATGGAGAGGGGTGAGTCAGATAGTGAAGTACTACGACTGCTGCTGACCTATGCAAGTAATATACATGTGGTGTGTGACATTGTTAAGAATAATTGGGACATTCTTTCTAGTGTGAAAGAACTAAATGGAGTAGTGGAAGAACAACCATCTTTTACTTTCAAGAATAATAGATCTCTTAAAAGGCAACTTTGTTATAAAGCTGTAAGCACCCATAAATATATTCAGTCGGACAGACCTGACACCTATACATATAGGAGATGCACAGCATGCTCTAGTATACATGTTGGGAGACAATTTATACACCCACAGAAGGGGTTTACAATAGAAGCTATTTTTTATGCTGATTGTTATACCAAGAATGTAGTTTATTTTAGCTATTGTGTACAATGTTTTGCCTTTTATATAGGTAAGACTAACCGACATTTAAAAGACAGGATTCTAGAGCACATGCATGACATTAAGAATGTGAAAGAGAGCAATGCGTTAGCTGTACATGTACAGAAAGAGGGACCTACTCATAGGTTTAAGTTTTTGTGCTTGAAGTGGTCCCTATTAATAAGGGGGGGGGGGATAATCTGAGCAATAATACTGAAGCCTCAGAACAGGAATGGATACTGAAATTTCAAGCTGATAGGCCACCAGGCCTTAATAATAAAGTATCCCTTAAACCCTTTCTTAAAGCCAGGGTCCTTAAGCATTGACATTCATTTTATAAATGGTTGTACTGTGATTTAATTGATTGATTTTACATTAATATTTTATATCAATTTATATTTATGCTATTGTTTTTATTTATAAAGCATCTTGCATATAATGTATTTAAATGTTATACATGTTCACCTACTTGATATGAATGCAGTTATTTTCTATTTTATATTAGGTATTGCAACTATGGCCTTTTTAGTTTTATAGGGCTCTAATTACTGGAATAACTGTTGATTGGTTAATTTGATATAGTGAACCTTTTTAAATCTGATGTTCTTTGCATTCACTGTTAGTCTGATGAAGCGGAAGAATTCTGTGAAAGTGCTTACTATTTTTGGATTAAAGTTGCTTGCTGTGTGTGACCGTGTCTTTTTGCTTTTTTGTTACTAAGCCACATTTAGCAGGTATCAACATTGCTGCAACATAACATCTAAGATGATTTGCACACTGGTAAGCAAAGCCTACACTATGTAAGCGCTGTACATTTCCCCCTAGCTTAGCACTGCTTAGTTTCATGCAAACCCACGTAAACTCACTTAAAGCTTCTCAAAATTGCCTTAACCACTCCAACAGCCCTTGTTCTGCCCAGCAGCAAAATGAACATTGCTTGCAGGGCTTGAACCCAGGACCCTGTACACTATAGTCACAGCACTTAACCACTACACCATGACCACCATTAAGACAGCTGTTGTTTTTACAATATATCTGTCAATACACATATTGATTAGTATTGAACAATTGCCTTTACTTCCACAATTGTGTAGTACTTGTTATTAATATGACTGTTTCATCAGATATGTTGTTTTATCATAATGTACACATAGCAGATGCATACGGTGAGATACATCTGGGAGAGTATACACAACCATGAGGTTTGCACATGACAGGAATATGGATATATACATATAATAGGTTGATATATGTCTACATGTACATAGACATGTATATTCATACATATGTCTGTATACACATCTGTATAGTGCAACATATATATGGGCATGTGTAAATCTCTTCGTATGTACATATATATATATATATATATATATAGAGAGAGAGAGAGAGAGAGAGAGAGATATGTATATATAGATATATGTATATATAACTATATATGTATGCACATCCTATGTGTACAGATATGCCTATTTATGTATATATATATATATATATATATATATATATATATATATATGTATGTAGATATCTAAAACTATATGTGCATGCATATCTATTTTGATGTACCTGTTACTGTTAATATATATGTAGATATCCATAAGTATATGTGCATATGTATCTCTATCTGTATATGTGTAGACATATATTGCTGTGTATATGTATACATCTGAGTGTTTATATATATATATATATATATATATATATATATATATATATATATATATATATATAGATATATATATATATTATACATATCCATCTATGTATGTCAATATGTATATGTGTATATATCTATATAGATGTATGGATAATTATATATAAATATTTGTTCACCAGATGTCCAGAACATGGAGTGGAGCCCTACCTCAGCCCCAATAGTCCCAACCTCTTAGTGCAAGGGGATGCCAGGTATGTAGTGCAGGTATATATGTAGGTTATTGCTAGTGTAATAAGGGTTGTCTTCACAGACATGTTGTGTGTGGAAGGTCACATCTGCTCTTAACATGTGCACCATTGTCTTCTGACAGACATCCTAAGGACTTCATAGTACAGTACCACTGCTAGCAATGTAATGATCCTGTGGACTGCAGCAGTGAATTGGCCAATAAATGTGGACAGTCTGACATTCTCTGGTCAGTCCAGAGGTATACACAGAACCCCTTAGTGCAAGAACATGTGGACCAGGCCTGACAATGTGGATGTTAACAGCCATGTAGATGGGTATATCATGTAAATACTGGTATACATTTGCCACCATAGGTTATGCACTCACACATCCCTGTCTGTCCTGACACATAATAACCACTGGTACAGAGGTGACATGACCACATACTACCCACTAGTTAGTGACATACATCTGTACAGCATCTCATTGCTTTGTCTGACATGCATGACTGTTATGGTGGCCTGGCAGCATTACATCTAGCAAATATCTGGATATAACATCACACTGGGTAAGTACGCTAAGCTGCTAGGCATGTAACAAAGCACTGTGTAGGCTACAGGCAGACTGCCACAACACTGGCCTACATTTCTTATGGAGGAATAAACATGTACCTACATAGATAGCAGGCTCTACAGACATGTCATAGCACAGAATAACAGACACATGTGTGAAAGTGCATAACCACAAACAATGTGAACACAGCCGCAGCCACATATGGTAAGCTAGTGTAATATTACAGTATATGGACTATCTGATCAACACCATCCTTATATGTGCCACTCACACACTAACCCTACATATACTGGGCCACCACAGTGTGGTCCAATGCCCGTTTGTGGTATGGGACATGTGTGTGTTTGGCTCTACAAACATGTAAGCCAACAGGGTAACATACACTGGAGCACCATGTAACATCAGGTAGAACAGGACCAAGAACAATGCCATCTACCACAGTCTGTACACAGGCCAAGGTACATATTCACAATACACACACTGTTGACAATCGCCATAAGTTCCCTGACCTCAGTACTGTACACACAACCACCAAATGCCCAGGTTACGTCCTCAAATATAACCCTTACTATACATAACATGTGTAGCAGTCTGATATCTCACTGGCTTATCAGATATGATGTCAATAAATTATGGTGTTCAGAACATATGCACCTCTTACTGTATGACATCTGTACAAAGGTTGACAGTGTTGTGGCTGGAGGCACAAACACAGGGGCAATGCTGACATGTTGCTGTGATAACCTCAAACATTTACTGTTGTAACAGGGTTTGTTGTGACATATGTCCTATGAGGGATATGAAGTCAGTAACTCTCATGGCTGTCACCATGTACTGACTGCAATCCTCACACTATACTTCTGCAGTTCACAGATAGGTGCTCTGTGAGCAACACAAGAAAAAAAAAGGCACCACACACTGCCCAGTCTGCAGATGACCCTACAGATGGGAGTTTCTCAGAAACATAGCACTGTCATGACAGGTATTAAAACATGTAGACCAGCCATATCCACACACACCCTGTTAAACCAACATTACTCCAAATGCAGAATAGCAACACTTACATTCTGTAGTCATGTCAGGCAGATCCTCCTCCTTTGTGTTGGCCTGTTTCCACAGTGTATGTTGTTAGACGTAAATCCCCAATCCATCTGTGATACTGTTTGCCAAACACCCGATCTAGATCCTGCTCACAGTGAATGTAAAGGCCCAACACCAAGATGATGTTCCTAGATATTGGAGTGTATTTCCAAGCAATTGGCTATGAGAATGTTACCACAGCTGTTCCACATGCAATCAGCTAGAGGAGGGCTGCAATTCATGCAGAGGCCATCAACTGATCATGAGCATCACTTACAAAACACATGGTGCTGCTTAAGCAATGCAGGTGTAGTTCCCCACATCCACCAGAGAGGGAGTGAGAGAGGCAGACAGAGACAAAGTAAGTCAGGAAGGGGGTGGGAAAGTAAAACCTAAGCATGTTTGTGCCACACACCTACCAGTACAGGGTATCAAACCCCTGACTTACTATGTATGGCTATCACATGTCTATGCAGTTATTGGATGTGCCACATAGCTTACATGTTGTGAAGCTCTCCAAATGTATATGTGATTGTGAGTAACATCTGCAACAGTGATATGGTAGTGATATGGTAGGTGTACTACACGTGCCTGTCCACATGAACAGGTGTCAGTGTCAACACAGCCACACTCTCTCAGGGACTCACACACATTGACACACTTGGCAGGGTCAGGAATACACTTCCTCACTAGTTAGTTTGCCACAATACAGTACTGTGCAGGTATCACATGCACCACATGAGTTATCCGTAGGTTATATGGGCAAAGGGTATGTGGATGTGTCTGACATCAGACAGCATGCTTCAATATGCCAATGGAGGTTGTAGTGAGTGTGAATGTGGTCAAAAGCATCATACACCACACACACAGACACAGGGTGCCAGTACTGACATGCATGTGTGCATTGCTTCACAGGTGTGTAGTGGTCGACTGTGCCAGAAGGCTATATAAGGCTAGATGAAGGGTATACCTTGTCATCAGGCCACATGACAGTGATTTGCAGTGTGGCTCATGGGTGTAGTGTCTGGATTGGCCCACACAGGTGAGTATTGTATTCACCATCCAGTCACCTGGGTAACTATTGTGTGGCCATTGCTGTTCAATGCTTGCCATGTATGTGTTCTTTAGTCCATGACATGGATTCTGTCTGGGATGTGCACATGTATCACATGCATGTACAGTGACATGTGGAACTGTACCTGGGGTGTCTGGCCCATGTTGTGTACAAAGATTGTTATAATCAGATGTGCCTGTCCTGGCCTCATGTGCTGGGAACAGGTAATGGACAGCAGGTTGACCCTGCACTTACATTGATAGCATAATACAGGTATTCCCTGGTGACAGTCACATCTGTCCATAAAGGACATGTGTATAAGGCATGGTATGTCCTTTGTAGGTCACATTTGATGGCACCACAGGTGTTGCAGGTTTCCAGTGGGGAGCATAGTGAAGGCACACTGTCTGCATGTACGTGCATATTGTACTGATGAACAGGGTGCCATGCCCTCTGTCATCCACTGCAATCACACCATGGTTACTATCTGTGGACAATATGCAGGGTACTACTAACATAGCAGTTGTTGCCTAGGCAAGTGTGTTTGTGTATGAGACATGGGTTGAGAGTGTTCACTGTGTTATACAAGTGTTGCTAACTTTGTTCGCCAGGCCTTGATGTCACATGCAGGGGTATGGATTGCCACCCCAGCCTCTCGGGTATTTCACATGTGTTATCCTTGTAAGGTGGACACTGTGACATATAATAGGGCCACCATATAAGAAATTTGCAAAATCCGTTCCACAATGAGTCCGGTTGTTACACACTCACAGCCACCTCCACACAGGACACAAATGACACACACAGAGACACATGCACCTGCCATGTCTGGGATTAGAACCCCTACCTAACTAGTTTATTACACTACAGCTTTACGCAGTTATAGGGTGCATCACAGTGATTACTGGGCTGCACTTTTCCCAAAAGTGTCTTTCACAGTGAATGACATCAGCAGCCTTGCCAAAGTAAGGAATTTGATTTGTAGTGAGTATGACTAGCCTAAAAAGCATTGCTCCCTACACAGACAAAGAAACACACACACAAAAACATCCACACTTGCCATGTGTGGGAATAGAACCCATACCAAAGTACTATATCACACTACAGCATTATACTGTTATAAGACACACCGGAGAGATTACTGGGCTATATCTTTCCCAAAGGTGTCTTTCACAGTAAATGACATCAGCAGCCTTGTCAAAGTTGGGCATTTGAATTGTAGTGAGTGTGACTAGCCTAAAAAGCATTGCCCCATACACAGGCAGAGTCACACAAACATGCACAGTTACCATATCTGGGATTAGAACTCCTACCTCATTAGTTTATCACACTACAGCATTACACAGTCGTAGGACACACCACAGAGATTACTGGGCTACAGTTTTCCCAAAGGTGTATTTCACAGTGAATGATATCTGCAGCCTTGCCAAAGTAAGGCATTTGATTTGTAGTGAGTGTGACTAGCCTAAAAAGCATTGCTCTCTACACAAAGAAATACACACACACAAATATCCACACTTGCCATGTGTAGGACTAGAACCCCTACCAAAGTATGATATCACACTACAGCATTACGCTGTTATAGGACACCCCTCCTGAGATTACTTGGCTATACCTTTCCCAAAGGTGTATTTCACAGTGAATGACATCAGCAGCCTTGCCAAAGTGGGGCATTTGAATTGTAATGTGTGTAACTAGCCAAAAAGAATTACTCCCTACACAGACAGTGACACATACACACAATCACACACACACAGTTGCCATGTCTGGAATTAGACCTCCTTCCTAGATAGTTGATCTCACTACAGCATTCCACTGTTTTAGGATATGCCACAGTGATTATTGGGCTACTTTATTCCCAAAGGTGTATTTCAAAGTGGATGACATCAGCAGGCTTGTCATAGTAGGGCTATGGGGAGGGCAGTGTGTGTGCATAGGCCATAACCCATTCATCTAAGGGGTTGACACACTATATACAGGCACATGCATGGTTATATTCTGCAGGTACGTGTATACAGCTGCTTGATGACTACTGCCTTGTACAGTCATGTTGCACAGCTAGCACTTACACCACATAGTCTGTAATGCTGACAGATACCAGTGGCTACTTTCTACAGTGAGTGACATTTACACATCATGTGGTTATAGCCATTTGGCTGTGTGCTTAGTGGGACAGGCCTCACAATGGATGGCTCTTTGTCACAGTCACTCTCTTCCACACATTTATGTATGTCTAATTTTGACATATTATAGTGTGTTGTCCTTGGATATCTGTCTGGATTCCTATCCAATGTGTGTGCAAAGCATGACTGGTGCATACTGAAGAGGATATGCACTAACATCTGCAACTGTCAGATATATATATTATTCACTGTTGTTTGCAAACATGGGCTTCATTTGTTTGTGTGTGAGCATGCCCAGTATGACCTTTCAGTATGTTGTTGTCTGACATTGCCTTCATTTCTCTAAGTGTGTGAGCATGCCAACTATGCCCTTCTGTACTGAATGTGTGGATCCATTCCAGGTAGTTTGTACTCCAGTGCAGATCTTTGTGTTGTACACCTACAGGTAGCAAACTGTTTCTGCAGGGTATCTGTAGATCATTTGGCAATATGGGGTCAAACTGTGCAAAGGATAGTGTGTACTGTAGGTGATTGTGTCTGTGCTGATTCTGCTACATGGTACTGGTGTTAGCAGAGATATTCAGATGTGTACTGTTATACACTGTGATGTTTTATGTCATCAAGTACTGTCAGGTGGACATTCTTGCTCACAGTGATGTCCTTGGGGAACAAGGGTGAATACAGCTTTGTCCGGTATTGAGGGTGACCGCCTACATATTCATGGAAAGTTATGCCATTCTGGAGGGGGAGCTGCAGACACTTGCTGCTGGATCTGTGTATCCAGTTCAGCACCTTGGTACAGTGCTGGCAGAGGATCCCATACTTGTACATCCATCGACATGACAGTATGGCCTTATCTTGATGTGGCAATACCTCACAGCTTTACAGATTCACACAGGTTACCAAGAGGCAGGGGTCATAAGTCAGGACATTACCCATATTGTGGTGTACAATCAGCTTTGTAGCCACCCATTTATGTGTTTGAAGCCAGGGGTAGTATGTGCACACAGCTGTGTGTCGGACCTTGCACATTCCATGCTGCCCATGCTCCCATCCCCCTCTGTTATTCTATCCTCTTCCATACATTATGCATACATTCTCTGATACTTTCCCTAAGGTTATCACCTCATCACAGCTGTATTTTGGAGTTGGTCCACAGTTCATGTAGTGGGACATGGTGGACATGTTACTGTGGTTTGTCCACATGGCCTTGCATATGGCTTATGTGGAATATGTTATGCTGCTATTTGGGTGTTCATAACATAACATGCATTGGCAGTATGTGAGACACAGGCCTTTGGCAGAGGCCTGTAGGTCATTTGGTGGTGATGCAGGCCAGTTGTGGCAAGCAGTTACATTCTGTCAGTCCTACATTCCCAGACTGCCATACAGAATATTCCCCTGGGGTGACAGGGTAGGTGTGCTAGGTGTTCATGCCAATACTTTGTATCAGTATTGATCAGGTGGTGTGGATGCTGGCAGGGTGCTACCTATAGCTAGGGACACACCTGTATGGGACACATGCACTGCATGCTGCATTCTTCCACTATTGCCATACACAGGTGGGGGTCATATTGTACCCATTCCCAACAGCAGGGATACAACCAGAGAGGTACTTGTGGGTGGTGTTTGGGTGAGATGGGTGCATGTGTGCTATGGACACTACTTGCATATGACTCACAGATATGCATGGGACATTCCAGTTATGCTGACATGTGCAGGTACATCAGCTGTTTCCCAATACATCAGTCCTATCACCTTTGTCATCTGCAAGTGTTCGGCCAGACAACACCGGTATTCCCTACTATAAGCCCGGATAATGTGATGCATGTACAATTCCAAGGGTGTGTCCATTTCACAGTTACACATTATATACTGTATGTCTGGGGTACATTTCCCTGTGTACTGCTTGTATATCTAGGCCAACAGCCATGCCATGTCCATCTTTCACATGGTGACACATATTACCACCATACATTTACAAAGGCTTACTCCTAGCATGTGTTATACTGGTGGGGATTGTCTTTGGCACTGCAGTTGTGAGGACTTGGCCTTGTCATTGGCAGTAGTGGGCAATGGCCACCAGGTCAAACCTCAACATGCATACATACTGACCACTCTCACACAATATGACACACACACCTACCCAACACACACATACCTGCATATTGTACAAATGCTACAATCTATCCTGCTACCTTGGCCACCTCTGGGCATTTGTGCTTTACTGGTATTATACCTACACCTACATGTTACTACATTTCTACATATGATTGGGGGCACACCTGACTGTTACTACATGTCTACATAGGAATGGGGGGCACACCTGTTTGTTACTACTACATATGTACATCAAATTGGGTGAGCACACCAGACCGTTTCTACTTTTCTACATAGGATTGGGGAAGGGGCACACCTGATAGTTACTACATGTCTACATAGGACTGGAGGGGGCACACCTGCTTGTTACTACTACATGTGTACATCAGATTCGGTGGGCACACCAGACCATTTCTACTTTTCTACATATGATGGGGGCACACCTGACTGCTACTACATGCCTACATAGGTTTTGGGGGGACACCTAACTGTTTATACATTGCTACACAGGATTGGGGGGCACACCTGACTGTTATTACATTTCTACATAGGATTGGGGGCACACCTGACTGTTACTACATGTCTACATAGGACTGGGGGGCACACCTGACTGTTGCTTCATGTCTACTAGGATTGAGGGGGTACACCTGACTGTTTCTACATTGCTACATAAGATTGGGGGGGCACACCTCACTGTTACGACATGTCTACATAGGATATGGGGGGGCATGCCTGACTGTTCCTACATTGCTACACAGGATTGGAGGGGGCACTCCTGACACTTGTTCACATTTGCTATGACTGTACTGGTAGGTCAGGTAGTCCAGTTAATTCTGTTTTCTAACCTATCATACTGACTAGAGGTATATCCATGTACTACAGGTCTTAGGTTTGATTGACATACATATTAGTTTCTGACTACCTACCCTTCAGAACTAACATCCCACTGCCTGACCTGCTGTAGTCTGTCTGTCTAGGCCTGGGGGGTTACCCATAGGCATAATTCACTGGCCATAGCACAGGCTCTGTTTGGGTTTGTCTACACCTGTCCTGCTAGTTGAGACTGTTGTTGGGTATGTGAACCTCCATGACTGGCATGTGTGTGTCATATGGACACACATGTGGTCCAGCACATTTCCTGTAGTGGGTTTTGTCACCATGTGTAATAATGGCTACTAAGGTGACACCAGTATTTGTTACAGATCTCATGCTGCTGCTACAGGTGTCTACTATCTGCTGGCATCCCATTCAGCCACCTGATTCCCTTGCATGCTCACATCCATACCATAAATACAGGTAACAACACATACTGCTCCATTCGGCAATTGGCCTTATGTGTATGTGCCAGTATTGAGGATAGTGCTGGAGGGCTGCCTATGTCGGATGCACATAGTACACTCCTTACACATGGTTGAGCACAGGTAGTGCCATGTTTGGCATCCATTTTACTATATGTGCGAGTCAGAGAGAGGTGTTATTCCCTGGGACCCTCCTGTGTCAGTGTATGTGCTATGCTTTGCCTCTTTGCCAAGGCCAGGGCATACTGGGTATGCCTCCTTCTGCCTACTCGGGCAGGCTCAGGTTTTTCCTCCTCCGAGTCACTCTGTGCCAGTGCAGGCCTTAGCAATGGTGGGGGGCTGTGTGGCCCTGCCCTGTGCTGTTCCTGCTGCAGCTGTTTCCAGAGGATCATATTGTGTAGCATGGCACATATGATGACAATTTGAGTACATTTAGCTAGTGAGGACTGCAAGGCTCCACTGGATGTGTCCAGGCACCAGAACTATGACTTGAGCATCCCAAACACACACTCGATTATAATTCTGGTCTGTGTGTGTGCCTCATTATAGAGTTCTTGTTTGGGTGTGTGTGCATTTCTTATGGGTGTCATCAGCCACGGCTCCAGTGTGTAGCCAGCATCCCCCACTAGGTGACCATAAGGGATGTCCCCATTGGCAAATCTCTGGTACAGCTGCATCAGATGACAGATGTGGGAAAAGTGATAGCTTCCAAGGCAGCCAGCACACCTATTCATTATTATGCCCTGGGCATTGCACACAACCTGGCAGTTGATGGAGGGGAAGCCCTTGCAGTTGATGTAGACCGTACCCTGCTCACCGGGTGGTGCTTTGATGCATATGTGTGTGCAGTCTATAGTACCCACTACCTCAGGGTATTCTGCTATTTGGTGGAAGAGATGCATATTGCTGGCCAACACCTCACAGGTGTTGGGAAATATACGTGCTCACCGGCATATGCTGACATGACATCCAGGAACTGGTGTAGTACCCTGGATGCTGATGCCTTTGAGATCCCCATGATATCCCCAGTTGGCCATTGGAAGGTACCTGTAGCTAGTATTCTTAAGCCTACACATACCTTGGTATCCACTGGGATGGGTTCCCCTCTGTTAGTTCTGTGTGTGAGGTGTGACCAGCACAGCTCAACAATTTGCTGTAGGAGATTCCTGTCCACCCTGTAGTGCTTCACTACCTCCATCTCATGTAGCCCCTAGTAGGTTACCCTGGGTCTGTACACTCAACCAGAGGAAAAGGTGTTTGCATAGTTTATAGTAGTGTTCTGAGCCGGGCTTGGCTGCTGCTTGTGTAATTGGCTGATTCTGATACATTTTCAACTGCCAGCTATGCTAGTTCTCCTTGATTACCTTCCTAATGCTGTTTTCCCTTCCCATTGCCTTCCTATTTAAGCCTGAGGGTGCGCCATGCAAACACAGTGCTCAAATGTGCACAGAGCTGCTATTTCCTGGTTTACTTTTTTTCCCTTTAAACCCAGTGCTTGGCGCGCGCACCCGCTTAGGCAATGTAAAGAGTGCTAGACAGCCTCAGACACACTCCCTTGCTTATCTCTGCTATGCTAAGGGCAAACCCGAGCCACAGGGCTCCTATCTGCTTATAGTATGACTGACACACACCCCTATGATGCCAGCTAACTCCTAGTCTTGCACCAAGCTATTCCTGCTCTTACACTGTTGGGTGCTGACTAGCATGCAGGGGATATCTGGTATTCAGTATCATTCCCCTCATGTACATAGGATTGCCTGCTGATGCATAGGTACAGGTCCCACACTGAGCCTCCCCCCTTAGCAACCACTATTCACTGGCCATGTTGTCTTCTGCCTGCCATTGAGTATAATGGCAAAATAATGATTTTGGTTAGAATGCTTATTTTAGGTTTTGTTTCTCATTTTTCACCCAATCCCATTTGCGCGCCACTGCCCTAGGCTTAAACAGCCGAGATCAGCTAAAAAAAATTAAAAGTTGATTTTTTTATCGGTGCAACTGTTTTCCATGCCAGTGGCCATATATCTGGCCATTGGCATGCTTTCTACATAATATCCACTCTTTATTTGAAGCTGTCATGGCTCTGTTTTGTAGTTTGCAGAAATGTACTCGGTTACTGGCCGAGTACATTTCTGCAGATTACACTAGTCCTGCATGGCTGGCTTCCAGCTTCCTGGATCACAAATTCGCTTCATTTTCATGGATGTCACCTGCAAATGGGGTGATCTGCTTACAGGGGCTGAGTCCATGCAGGACTAGTGCAGGAGCACTCGTTCACGTCCCTACAGCTTATTCCTGGATTGCAAGGCAGACATATTGCCTGCTGGAGCTCCTGCATTAGTGTTGCATACCGTGCAGGGCTTGCTGAATCCAGGGGTATGTCTGGGAGCTACAGTGTTTTATTGGACTTGACTTTGTTAATAATAGTTTCTTCCCTTGGTTCTGAGTCTGTTTCAGATATCAAGTCATGTCTAGCTCACCAACCATCTTTTTTCATCTGTACTGTCAGATGATTTATCAGCAGCACAAGTGAATCCAGACCGGTGCCCAAGAAAACATGTTTAAATTCAGCCACATTAAACCACCAAAACCCAAAATTATATTTGTTCAAAAAACTCTTCTAAGTTCCAACAACTTCCTGACAATTCGCAGCCCACAGCATAACTACTAGCTATAGCAGTAGACAGTAATAAGTAGCAGCACATAATGTTTACAGTCTGTGGGCTGATACTTACATTTGCAGCTCCCAAAACAAATAAGAGTGAATGGATGAAAAAAAAAAAGAAATGCAGACTAACTGCATTAGGCAAACTGACATTATTTCAGTCTTTGACACTGTATGTGAAAGCAAATCTTACGTGTGAACAATGATGCTGTGGGTTCAAAACCACAAAGGGAAACATCTTACCTTGGTTAACTTCACCCATAAACACGTGCTGCTCATGTAGCTAAATTGTTTTCCAGTTACATTCATGTCAGCACTGTATTCAGAAAAATTAAGAGTCGTTGAGATAATCCAATCCTTATACAGTATGACAGAGTCTTGTAACATCCAGCTTGTATGAACAAAACCATATATGTTGCTGTACATTATGGTTACAGAAAGGTATGTGGGAGGACTATTATTGCTTGAAATTACACATCACTAGTTAAAACACACATCCTCCCTGCCCTTCATTGCAACTGTTAGTGGGCCCATCACAGTCCCTCAAAATTATAGTTTGAGTCTGTTGCACAAATAACTTCAATATTTCATATGCTGACATGACATCCAGGAGCTGGTGTAGTACCCTGGATGCTGATGCCTTTGAGATCCCCATGATATCCCCAGTTGGCCATTGGAAGGTACCTGTAGCTAGTATTCTTAAGCCTACACATACCTTGGTATCCACTGGGGTGGGTTCCCCTCTGTTAGTTCTGTGTGTGAGGCGTAACCGGCACAGCTCAACAATTTGCTGTAGGAGGTTCCTGTCCACCCTGTAGTGCTTCACTACCTCCAGCTCATGTAGCCCCTGGTAGGTTACCCTGGGTCTGTACACTCAACCAGAGGAAAAGGTATTTGCATAGTCTATAGTAGCGTTCTGGGCCGGGCTTGGCTGCTGCTTGTGTAATTGGCTGATTCTGATACATTTTCAACTGCCAGCTATGCTAGTTCTCCTTGATTACCTTCCTACTGCTGTTTTCCCTTCCCATTGCCTTCCTATTTAAGCCTGAGGGTGCGCCATGCAAACACAGTGCTCAAATGTGCACAGAGCTGCTATTTCCTGGTTTACTTTTTTTCCCTTTAAACCCAGTGCTTGGCGTGCACACCCGCTTAGGCAATGTAAAGAGTGCTAGACAGCCTCAGACACACTCCCTTGCTTAGCTCTGCTAAGCTAAGAGTAAACCCAAGCCACAGGGCTCCTGTCTGCTTATAGTATGACTGACACACACCCCTATGATGCCAGCTAACTCCTAGTCTTGCACCAAGCTATTCCTGCTCTTACACTGTTGGGTGCTGACTAGCATGCAGGGGATATCTGGTATTCAGTATCATTCCCCTCATGTACATAGGATTGCCTGCTGATGCATAGTTACAGGTCCCACACTGAGCCTCCCCCCTTAGCAACCACTATTCACTGGCCATGTTGTCTTCTGCCTGCCATTGAGTATAATGGCAAAATAATGATTTTGGTTAGAATGCTTATTTTAGGTTTTGTTTCTCATTTTTCACCCAATCCCGTTTGCGTGCCACTGCCCTAGGCCTAAACAGCCGAGATCAGCTAAAAAAAATTAAAAGTTGATTTTTTTATCTATGCAACTGTTTTCCATGCCAGTGGCCATATATCTGGCCATTGGCATGCTTTCTACATAATATCCACTCTTTATTTGAAGCTGTCATGGCTCTGTTTTGTAGTTTGCAGAAATGTACTCGGTTACTGGCCGAGTACATTTCTGCAGATTACACTAGTCCTGCATGGCTGGCTTCCAGCTTCCTGGATCACAAATTCACTTCATTTTCATGGATGTCACCTGCAAATGGGGTGATCTGCATACAGGGGCTGAGTCCATGCAGGAGAACTCGTTCACGTCCCTACAGCTTATTCCTGGATTGCAAGGCAGACATATTGCCTGCTGGAGCTCCTGCACTAGTGTTGCACACTGTGCAGGGCTTGCTGAATCCAGGGGTATGTCTGGGAGCTACAGTGTTTTATTGGACTTGGCTTTGTTACTAAGAGTTTGTTCCCTTGGTTCTGAGTCTGTTTCAGATATCAAGTCATGTCTAGCTCACCAACCATCTTTTTTCATCTGTACTGTCAGATGATTTAGCAGCAGCACAAGTGAATCCGGACCGGTGCCCAAGAAAATATGTTTAAATTCAGCTACATTAAACCACCAAAACCCAAAATTATATTTGTTCAAAAAACTCTTCTAAGTTCCAACAACTTCCTGACAATTCGCAGCCCACAGCATAACTACTAGCTATTGCAGTAGACAGTAATAAGTAGCAGCACATAATGTTTACAGTCTGTGGGCTGATACTTACATTTGCAGCTGCCAAAACAAATAAGAGTGAATGGATGAAAAAAAAAAAAAAAGAAATGCAGATTAACTGCATTAGGCAAACTGACATTATTTCAGTCTTTGACACTGTATGTGAAAGCAAATCTTATGTGTGAACAATGATGCTGTGGGTTCAAAACCACAAAGGGAAACATCTTACCTTGGTTAACTTCACCCATAAACATGTGCTGCTCATGTAGCTAAACTGTTTGCAAGTTACATTCATGTCAGCACTGTGTTCAGCGAAATTAACAGTAATTGAGATAATCCATTCCTCATACAGTGTGACAGTGTATTGTAAGATCCAACTTGTGTGAACAGAACCATATATGTTGCTATACATTATGGACACAGAAAGGTATGTGGGAGGACTATTATTGCTTGAAATTACACATCACTAGTTAAAACACACATTCTCCATGCCCTTCATTGCAACTGTTAGTGGGCCCATCACAGTCCCTCAAAATTATAGTTTGAGTCTGTTGCACAAATAACTTCAATATTTCATAAGAGACAGGTGCTTTGCAGGATTTTAAAAAGAATACAGCATTAACCTACTAAATTCCTCACACATATAACATGATTTATCAAGATTTATTGGCACCATTGTTAAATAGCTGATGTCAATGAAATGTTATGGATTACAGATATATCAATAGCAATTCAATGAATAACTAATTTTTCTCAACATTCACAAATTATAAATTAATGTCAATAAGTGTAAAATGTTTTGCTAAAAAGAAAGTTATGGGAATATGACTTCAGAATAACAGTTTATATATGTGTTCTCTTTCAAGACTTGAACACACACTGGACTAAATGCAGACAGGTTGGCCTGCATCCTTATAAGCTAAGCTAACAATCAGTGCATGCTGTTTGTAAACAAAGAGGTACTGCTCTTTAAACACCATTGTTCAACAACTGATGTCATTAGGCCATTATAGAATATGGTGTTATTCCTAGAAAAGCTAGATCATTGAGTCATTTCCATGCACAAAATAAAACGTAATATGAACTATTGCAATATGAATTAAAAAAATTATGGATGAAGTTAACCAAGGTAATACGTTCCTATCTGTAGTTTTGAACCCACAACACACCAACATGTAGACATAATAGCTGTTTGTTTTATAGACCAAGCTAAATCGTACAAGGCTTTAACTGTAGACAACAGTTACTGCAGCTGTTTTTTTTAGAAATCCTGCAATGAATGGCAGAATACAAAAAATATATACAATATTTACACTTCTCATAGTGAGAATATAACAGCTATCAACACAAACATAAACAAATATGTTTAACCAATGTTATGAGCATTAATTTGCACATTAAATTAGTTTTTGTACTTGTGTAGGAAGAATTATGTAAGTAAGTTATATGCATGCATGTCTTCCCCCTTGTAATGGTCAAGTAGATGATAAAGTAAGACTGTAACAGAAAACTACAAACTGTGCAGTCACCAGTGGCCTAGGTGCTATAGGCGTCAGTTATGCATGAAGACAGTGGTTATGTGAAATTATGTAGTTAGATGTAGTAAAATATATGTACATCTTCAAAGGACATACTTATGGTTATTATTTAATTATTTAATAACATAGCAACATGGGAATCGAACCCACAGTTGAAAAGGGTAGCAATTACAAAGTCACTGAATTATTAACACAAGTTAATTCCTACAGCAGTTCAGACATGGTTATAAAAACATCTATATAATTTTATATGCACACACTATATATATATATATATATATATATATATATGTGTGTGTGTGTGTGTGTGTGTGTGTGTGTGTGTGTGTGTGTGTGTATATATATGGGAACACTTTATATGCTCAAAATTCTAAAATATCAAATTTTAGAATCTTGAGCTTATAAAGTCAAACGGATGGAAATCGCGAACCCAGAAATGTTGAATGCAGAATGTCAAACCCGCTGTACGGATAGAGCATTAGGCAATTGTACTTTTTTAGGTTTTGGGGAGGGTTTGTGTGTGTTTGAGTGTGTTGGGATGTTTGAGGTGTGGGTTAGGGTAGGTGCTGTGCAGTGTGAATGTTTTAGTGTTGGGAGTGCTGGTGTTTGTGTGTATGTGATATGTGTTTGTGTGGGGTGTGTGGAATGTGCAGTGCTGGGTTGTGTGTGTTATGGAGTGTTGTGTGACCTTGGAGTTAGTATATATTAGTAGGGGGGTGTGGAGGGTGCACCCCCCCACATGGGGGTGGAGGGGGGCTTGCCCCCATGCATTTATTAAGAGTAGGTGTGTGAATGATTTTGGTTGTGTGCGTGTGTGTTATGTTTGTTGTAGGGAAGTGTTGGGAGGTATGTACATTCATGTATGTATGTGTTTTCTAGTGTGTGATCTGCGTTTTTCAGGATTTTGTGGATTTGCAATTTTGGGTGTTGAGTTTATGTATGTTCAGTGTTTCAGGTATTCGACTTCATAGTTTCGAGATACTGAAATTCGATATTTCAGTATTTCAAGACTATGAAGCGAATCTGTATATATATATATATATATATATATATATATATATATATATATATATATATATATATATATACACACATATATGTATATATATATATATATATATATATATATATATATATAGATATATATATGTGTGTGTGTGTGTGTGTGTGTGTGTGTGTGTGTGTGTGTGCGTATTTCTCAAAGAGTGGAACTATAAAGGAACACTACCAAATATCTGCAGACTAGATACTACATGCATCAGTAATGCACAAGGATAGTGGCTAAGTAAAATTATGTATTTAAATGTTGTAAAGCATATGTACAACTTCAAAGGATAAAATTACAGTTATTAATTAATTATTAGACAAAATAACAACATGGGTACCAAACCCATAGTCAAGAGGACAGGGAGTGCAAGTCCACTAAATTCTCCTCTTCAGCTATTTCACACTGATGCTAAAATGTGTTTATAACAAAATGTATATTATATATATATATATATATATATATATATATATATATATATATATATATATATATATATATATATATATCATCATTCTCTTTCGGCTTTTCCCGTTAGGGTCGCCACAGCGGATCATCTCTTTCCATTTCTTCCTATCCTCTGCATCTTGCTCTGTCACGCCAACCGCCTGCATGTCCTCTCTCACCACGTCCATAAACCTTATCTTAGGCCTTCCTCTATTCCTCTTACCTGGCAGCTCCATCCTTAGCATCTTTTTCCCAATATACCCATCATGCCTCCTCAGCACATGTCCAAACCAACGCAATCTCGTCTCTCTTGCTTTGTCTCCAAACTGTCCAACATGAGCTGACCCTCTAATATACCGATTCCTAATCCTATCCATCCTAGTCACACTGATTGCAAATCTTAACATCTTTAACTCTGCCACATCCAGCTCTGACTCCTGCCTTTTGTCAATGCCACTGTCTCCAACCCATATAACATAGCTGGTCTCACTACACTCTTGTAGACCTTCCCTTTCACTCTTACTGATACCCGTCTGTCACAAATCACTCCTGACACTCTTCTCCACCCATTCCACCCTGCCTGTACTCTCTTCTTCACCTCTCTTCCACATTCACCATTACTCTGAACTGTTGATCCCAAGTACTTAAACTTGTCCACCTTTACCAACTCTACTCCCTGCATCCTCACCATTCCTCTACCCTCCCTCTCATTTACACACATATATTCTGTCTTAGCCCTGCTGACCCTCATTCCTCTGCTCTCTAGAACATATCTCCACCTCTCCAGAGTCTCCTCAACCTGATTCCTACTCTCACTACAGATCACAATGTCATCTGCAAACATCATAGTCCACGGGCCTCCTGTCTGATCTCATCTGTCAACCTGTCCATCACCACTGCAAATAAGAAAGGACTCAGAGCTGATCCTTGATGTAATCCCACTTCCACCTTAAATGGATCTGTCACTCCCACTGCAGTCCTCACCACTGTCACACTACCCTCATACATATCCTGTACCACTCTTACATACTTCTCTGCCACTCCTGACTTCCTCATACAATACCACAACTCTTCTCTAGGCACCCTGTCATATGCTTTCTCCAAGTCTACAAAGACACAATGCAACTCCTTCTGACCTTCTCTGTATTTCTCCATCAACACTCTCAGAGTAAACATTGCATCTGTAGTGCTCTTTCCTGACATGAAACCATACTGCTGATCACTAATCATCACCACCCTTCTTAACCTTGCTTCCACTACTCTTTCCCATAACATCAAGCTGTGACTAATAGGTTTATCCCTCTGTAGTTACTGCAGCTCTGCACATCACCCTTATTCTTAAAGATAGGTACCAAAACACTTTTTCTCCACTCCTCAGGCATCCTCTGACTTTCCAAAATTTCATTAAATAATCTAGCTAGAAATTCCACTACCACTTCTCCTAAGCACCTCCATGCTTCCATTGGTATGTCATCTGGGCCAACAGCCTTTCCATTCTTCATCCTCTTCATAGCTGCCCTTACTTCCTCCTTGCTAATCTGTTTCACTTCCTGATTCACTATCCCCACATCATCCAACCTTCTCTCTCTCTCATTCTCTTCATTCATCAGCCTCTCAAAATACTCTTTCCATCTACTCAACACACTCTCCTCTCTTGTGAGTACCTTTCCCTCACTATCCTTTATCACCCTTACATGCTGCACATCTTTCCCAGCTCTGTCCCTCTGTCTAGCTAATCAGTACAGGTCCTTTTCTCCCTCTTTAGTGTCCACTCTCTCGTACAACTCTCCATATGCCCTATCCTTAGCTTTCGCCACCTCTCTCTTTTCCATGTGCCTCATCTCCTTACACTCATGTCTACTTTCTTCATCTCTTTGACAATCCCACTTCTTCTTCGCCAGCCTCTTCCTCTGTATACTCTCCCGTACTTCCTCATTCCACCACCAGGTCTCCTTGTCCTCCTTCCTCTGTCCAGATGTCACACCAAGCACCTTTCTAGCAGTCACCCTTACTAGTTCTGCTGTAGTTACCCAGCTATTCGGAAACTCTCCACTGCCTCCCAGTGCCTGTCTTAACTCTTCCCTAAACTCCACTTCACAATCACCCTTTTTTAACTTCCACCATTTAATCCTTGGCACAGTTTTCACACTCCTCCTCCTCTTCTTGATCACCAACATCATTCTACATACTACCATTCTATGCTGCTTAACTACACTTTCCCCTGCCACCACTTTACAGTCTCCAATCTCCTTCAGACTGGCCCTCCTACATAGTATATAATCAACCTGTGAGCATCTTCCTCCACTCTTGTACGTCACCCTATACTCCACCCTCTTCTTAAAATACGTATTCACCACAGCCATGTCCATCCTTTTCGCAAAATCCACAATCATCTGACCTTCTGCATTCCTCTCCTTAACACCATACCTACCCATCACTTCCTCATCCCCTCTGTTCACTTCACCAACATGCCCATTAAAGTCCGCTCCAATCACTAGTCTCTCACCCTTGGGTACACTCACCACAACTTCATCCAACTCACTCCAAAATTTCTCTTTCTCTTCCATCGCACATCCAACTTGTGGAGCATATGCACTAACAACATTCATCATTACACCATCAATTTCGAGCTTCATAAACATCACTCGGTCAGACACTCTCTTCAGGTCTAAAACACTCTTGGCATATTGTTCCTTTAGTATAACCCCTACCCCATTTCTCCTGCCATCCACACCACGATAAAACAATTTGAACCCATTTCCTAAACACCTGGCCTTACTTCCCTTCCATCTGGTCTCTTGCACACACAATATATCAACCTTCCTTCTCTCCATCATATCAGCTAGCTCTCTTCCTATACCAGTCATACTGCCAACATTTAAAGTTCCTACCCTCACTGCTACACTCCTAACCTTCCTCCTATCTTATATATATATATATATATATATATATATATATATATATATATATACACAAATATCTGTAAAATCTGTAGGAACTCTAAGGAATACATAGAATATTAGGACTTACTGTAGGGATCTACGGGCTGCATCTGTGCCTAATCGACCTTCCTTTGATTATCATCTGAGTCCCTCCAATGTAGGTCATCATTGCAGTGATGAATCCGCATTGTGGTGCAGAACATCCCTCACAATCTGGTTCCACACATTGATCATAGTGAAGTTCCTGGGCCTGTTTCTCATCCTCTGCTCCAATCCAGCATAGACCATCAACATCTCTGTCATCTCTTCCTCGGTCCCATTGGGTGCACAAACATATTTTAGGGACCTTGAAGTCACCATCATGATTTGTGTTTCTTTAAAATCTGAAAAAACAGAAACACAGAGAAATGTTCACTGAGGCATCACTCAGTTCACAGTTAGCAATGGTCTGATCAGTAAATTTATCAAAATCAATATTTGAAACTGGCACTGATGTCATGCTCTAAGATTATTGGAAGATAGCTGGCACATGCTACACATGGTACCATTTATCGATACCTACTGGGTGTTTACGAGGGATACTTTTTTTTGCTCATAATTGGGTTTTACACAAATTTGCATCAATGGGATACTAGAAACTTGAATTTTGATTAACCTGATTAATTATGTGTGGTACAAATGGTACTTAAAGCTGTGAGTGCACAAGGTGCACTCTGATTATGTGAGTCTGAGAGCTATATTGGCAACTGGTAGAATTTCTGTAGTGGTTATTAGTATATATGTTAAATTTAATCATTTCAAAAGGTACATGTTTAAAGTCATATTTAATCCAAATTTTAAGTTTTAGAGAAGTTTTCCTAATTTCCTAAAGTGATGTGTTCCTGAAATTTATGCATATAGGTGTCCATAGGTTCATAAGTTCATAGGTTGGTACTAGGCTATCAGCCCTAGGGCCTATACAAGCCTAACCATAACAATTCCCTGGCTATTTCTTCCCACACTATTTACTTCCCTGGACCACTGACGTGATTCCCGGGGTGAATTTCCTTTCTCCCATCCAATCGTCCAGGTTCCTTTTGAAGAGGGCCAAAGAGGCACTCTGCTTGACATGTATGGGCAATCTATTCCAGAGTCTGGGGAGTCTCTGGGTCAGGAACCTATCCCTCCAGCATGTTTTGTTTATTGTGATGACAAGGTTTAGATCCCTGGAGTGTGTGGCTCTGAGGGATTGGGATTTCTTTAAGTGTAGCATGTCCAACAGCTCTGTGTTTGACATGGCCTTGTATGTTAAGCAGAGATCGCCTCTGAGTAGACGATATGCAACAGAGTATAGCTGGAGATTTTTAAGGTGGTCAGCATAGGGCATCTGCTTTAGGCCTGTGATTCTTTTAGTGAGGTATTTCTGCGGCCTTTCCAGTTGTTGCAGATGTCGTGAGAGGTACATACCAAACGGGGCATTGTATTCTATAATGGGTCTAATGAGGGATGAGTACAGTGGGACAATTACCTCCTTTTCTCTGGATGAAAAGCCCTTATTGTACTTCTAAATTGCTTACTTCAGTCCCATATGCAGTTGTACAGACAGACTTCCAATACAAGTGATAACAGTGTATTTACTTTTAAGATTTCAAGATTAAAACTGTGTTTTAGCCTTTTGACTGGCTTTCTCATCATTATTATTATTATACAGAGGAGGATTTACGGATATCTGCAATTCTTCCTGGTAATTCCTTGCATTCTTTGGTCTAACTACAGAAACCTATAGATTATGACAGCATCTGTATCTAGTATGTGATGTTGATGGTACAGATATGTACTAAATCATGACTCCTAAAGCAGTGTTATGCATAACAAAGGTGTTATCAGGGATCTATATTATAATCTCGAAGGTTTAAAACTTTGAATCCCTAAAGATTGAACTTTAGTGATCAAAGTCTTAAACCATTGAAACCTAAAAAAAAATGCTAAATAAAACAACAACAAAAAAATAGTGTGTAAGCAGGGGGACAATCCCCGCACACCCCCCTACGTAAATATACAAACTCTGAGAATGCACTACATTGACGTAAACGGAAATCTCCCCCTACGGAGATTTTCCATTTAAACGTTCGATGTAGTGCGCTTTCACTAGTCTCGTGTCGACAATATCATATTCGATATTATCAGGCTGCGAGATTTTAATATAGACCTGTTATCAGTACTGTGTCAGTTTACTCTGGATCTGTACTACCTACAGATCCAAAAGTATTCCACCACCTTTCATGAGTTGTTTAAGTGATATTATAATGAAAAATGCACGCAGACTGTGGTGGTATGATGCTGTTGCATTTGGTACAGTAGTCAACATGTATATGATGTCAGCGGTTCAAATCCCAGTCATGATGTATATGGACAATGTAAAGTTATGTTGTATGATGCCATTGTTGATACTGTTGTCATGTCAGTATTTCTCACAGATAGTGTTATACAGATGTTTGCATTGCAAAGGAATGTATACAGTTTACTTTGACATATGCTGTTCATTGACCCAGGTGCATAAATGTGCTCATTCATGAGTCTTATCATGTGTGTATCTATGTTTTTCTGATGATCTACTGTCCTAGGGGGTGACAACTTTTCCCCCCAGGAAAATGACATAATTATTGATGGTCTCCACCAACATGGAATGAGACTCGAATGCTGTTCATAAGATACTGTGTGGAGAAATAACTTATGAATGGACCTCACCAACATGATCAATGCCTTTGAAGGCCACAAGCAATTCTCTGAGGCCTGTAAATGCCTCTGCTCAGACATGATTCTTTGTTCAGCCAACAGAGTCACATGCTTTGAAAGGTAGAGAGACGCCACTGGTGGTGGACCACCACTGACCCCCAATGACACTGCAGTCTTTTTGGCCTAACATCATAGAACAAGAGGGACCAATGGTTCCCTGGTTGTGGAATTGAAGCTGGGGTTCCAGGACTGACATGTATGTATCTGTGTTCAGTAAAGGGATGAGTACTTTGACACTCACTGCATATTGCTTCAGCATGCACATTCATGTATTCTTGTCTTTGATTTACAGCAGCAGAGTTAAGCCATGAACACACTTCCACACAAAGTGATGATGATGAATATAACTACATGTATTTGTAGATTTACAGAGAGAGCAGTGCAAACTGCAGTTGTAATGGTTATTGCATTAAGATTCACAGGTCCATCTACTTCGGGCTTACAGCAGAAAACAGCAGGTGTGTGTCTCTTTACTGTTAATGTGCACATTACCTTGTTGGCGCCCATACCACATGTAATGGCACTGTTGTTTACTGTTACATTGCTGTTTCCATAGCCTTGAACATTACATGTACACCCAATGGAGGAGCAAGCCATGCATTATCAAGTGAAGAATGACCATGCATGTCACAGTGACACTGTCAGAGCTTTCAGCAATGTTTACCACATGTGATGCCTGAAATCTTTGTCACTATTTGTCAGTACAGGCCCTTCTGGAGTACATTTGCAACATACATCATGTGAGTGTTTGAAGCCCATAATATTAGTGTCATATATGTGATGTTGTCAGTATTAGTTTTGGTATCTACATGACTGTGCTGCCTTTCGGTTTACTTTCCCAGTGGATGACCCACAGTACAAACCACAACCTCTACACAGCAAGAGTCCTCAATTGCACATAAGACTGGCATGTGCATGTCACACATTCAGTCTTTTTAAATTGTGTTCACCTGGTACATGTTGTGAATGATGTGATCTGTAATGTCTTTTTGTTCTCTACTCTAGATGAAGTTCAGCACAGCAATCAGCAACACGCTGTGATTTTTATTCATCACATATGTCATTTATCTATGTTAATAGATTATGTACTTCTGGTATGTACATTCTATGAAACATACATATATTAGACTGCAAGCAAAGTCATTATAATTGTAACATTGCAGTGATATGTGATATATATATATATATATATATATATATATATATATATATATATACATACATGCCAGTTGTGCTTTATATTCATCATGCGCTGTAGGCACATTGTCCTGATCTGTGTCTTTGCATCTTGAAGCACATCAACTATCTTTATCATCCAGCAGCCTGACCATAATGTTGTTCATGATGTGCCTCAGGATGGCAGTATGATTCCTGGCACAGAGGACATTGAGTTGTTTGGAGAGTCCATCTGTGAAGTTGACACAGATGTTGCACCAGATGTTATCATCAGATGTGGAGGCCCAGTTGTTGACAGATTCAGAGGATGATGATGACACAGTGGATGTTGAACAGGGTGAGGTAGTTGATCAACACACCACAGCAGGGGGCACTTCTGCTGGTGGATCCAACAACAACCAGACACAGATCATCACCTTAGATGTAGGCAGGCAAATGTTAGACATGGGCAAGCATCAGAGGATGTGTGCCTCTTGCTTTAGGCAAATGAATGGGTATAACTATACCATCTTTCAGACATCCATGCACTTGCCTGTGCCACAGATCATATGGGCACACCAGCTATGTGGCTAGCATGATGAACAAGAGCACATATATGGTAAGATTATGGCTGCACCGGCTGCTCAGAATGACAGTTTGCTAGCTGTTAGCTGGACAGTACAAAACTTGGTGTCTACAGTACTGCAGCAGTGTCGTACTACTAACATGATTCTGTGTACAATGAATGTGAGTGTTTGAAGCCCATAATATTAGTGTCATATGCAGTGGACCACCACTGACCCCCAATGACACTGCAGTCTTTTTGGCCTAACATCATAGAACAAGAGAGACCAATGGTTCCCTGGTTGTGGAATTGAAGCTGGGGTTCCAGGACTGACATGTATGTATCCGTGTTCAGTAAAGGGATGAGTACTTTGACACTCACTGCATATTGCTTCAGCATGCACATTCATGTATTCTTGTCTTTGATTTACAGCAGCAGAGTTAAGCCATGAACACACTTCCACACAAAGGGATGATGATGAATATAACTACATGTATTTGTAGATTTACAGAGAGAGCAGTGCAAACTGCAGTTGTAATGGTTATTGCATTAAGATTCACAGGTCCATCTACTTCGGGCTTACAGCAGAAAACAGCAGGTGTGTGTCTCTTTACTGTTAATGTGCACATTACCTTGTTGGCGCCCATACCACATGTAATGGCACTGTTGTTTACTGTTACATTGCTGTTTCCATAGCCTTGAACATTACAGGTACACCCAATGGAGGGGCAAGCCATGCATTATCAAGTGAAGAATGCCCAGGCATGTCACAGTGACACTGTCAGAGCTTTCAGCAATGTTTACCACATGTGATGCCTGAAATCTTTGTCACTATTTGTCAGTACAGGCCCTTCTGGTGTACATTTGCAACATACATCATGTGAGTGTTTGAAGCCCATAATATTAGTGTCATATATGTGATGTTGTCAGTATTAGTTTTGGTATCTACATGACTATGCTGCCTTTCGGTTTACTTTCCCAGTGGATGACCCACAGTACAAACCACAACCTCTACACAGCAAGAGTCCTCAATTGCACATAAGACTGGCATGTGCATGTCACACATTCAGTCTTTTTAAATTGTGTTCACCTGGTACATGTTGTGAATGATGTGATCTGTAATGTCTTTTTGTTTTCTACTCTAGATGAAGTTCAGCACAGCAATCAGCAACACGCTGTGATTTTTATTCATCACATATGTCATTTATCTATGTTAATAGATTATGTACTTCTGGTATGTACATTCTATGAAACATACATATATTAGACTGCAAGCAAAGTCATTATAATTGTAACATTGCAGTGATATATATATATATATATATATATATATATATATATATATATATATATATATACATACATGCCAGTTGTGCTTTATAGTCATCATGCGCTGTAGGCACATTGTCCTGATCTGTGTCTTTGCATCTTGAAGCACATCAACTATCTTTATCATCCAGCAGCCTGACCATAATGTTGTTCATGATGTGCCTCAGGATGGCAGTATGATTCCTGGCACAGAGGACATTGAGTTGTTTGGAGAGTCCATCTGTGAAGTTGACACAGATGTTGCACCAGATGTTATCATCAGATGTGGAGGCCCAGTTGTTGACAGATTCAGAGGATGATGATGACACAGTGGATGTTGAACAGGGTGAGGTAGTTGATCAACACACCACAGCAGGGGGCACTTCTGCTGGTGGATCCAACAACAACCAGACACAGATCATCACCTTAGATGTAGGCAGGCAAATGTTAGACATGGCCAAGCATCAGAGGGTGTGTGCCTCTTGCTTTAGGCAAATTAATGGGTATAACTATACCATCTTTCAGACATCCATGCACTTGCCTGTGCCACAGATTGTATGGGCACACCAGCTATGTGGCTAGCATGATGAACAAGAGCACATATATGGTAAGATTATGGCTGCACCGGCTGCTCAGAATGACAGTTTGCTAGCTGTTGGCTGGACAGTAGAAAACTTGGTGTCTACAGTACTGCAGCAGTGTCGTACTACTAACATGATTCTGTGTACAATGACTGTGCTCAGAAGATTGCATCCTGTGAGAAGTAGGTCACCTGTCCATAGAACCACCATTGGCCATCAAGAATCCCTGTCTATAGTCCAGCCAGCACAGATGTCAATTGCTGGCACATGTGCTGAGTTCCCTCCATTCACAAGGCCTTCAACTCAAAGTAATGCTCCTTCAGCCAAACATGGTGTCATACTCTGATCCATGTCCTCTGTGGAGCAAACAGGGCATGATATGTCTGTATGTCATAATAAATGGACAAATAATGGTGTGAGAGTCAGCAAGGTTGACTAAGACTGTGTTAGAGTCTGTCCAACAGTATAGTGCACATAGATGACTCATATTATTTCAATACCACTGTGCTACAATATATGTTTCTGAAATAAAAATGTCTGCATGATGTTGTGCATGATTTCTCTTTTTCCATGTTAAAATAGTGCACAGATATGTAACTGTAGCACTGATATGTGTCCCTTATTGTTGAACATACAGTGATAAAACAGAATGCGTGTGTATGCATAACTGTGTCAGTTGTGCCCTGAGTTGATGTTTTTATTTTTGATACATTTGCATATGTTCAAGTTGGAGTGGATTAGCCTCATGTTATGTGTGATGCTCAGTGTGTACATCTAGTGGGTACTTGCCATTACATGTAATGTGTGGTGCTGTTTTGGGGCAACACCTTAATATCAGTGCTTGTCATGACTCAAATGTCTGGGTCAGATGCTGCCATTTATCCTGGGCCAGCACTTCTGGTTGCACCCTATGTTGCATACTATTGTGACTTCTGTCTGCTATGCCCTTCTGCTCCTCCTCTGATAACTGGGGGATGTCTTCTTTAGAAATTATTTGTTCTATTGGTAGTTCACCCACACCTGCAGCAGGAAAGTCACTCTGTGCTTAGGTTATCATATGTGCTGTCTTCTCAGGTATGTATTGCAGTGCACACCCAGATGTGTCCAGACGTCTGATCCTAGCTTTCAATACAGCAAACACATGGTCTGTGGTGTTTCTGGTTGTTGCATGTGCTATATTTTAAGCCTCCTGTCCATGGTTGGATGGATCATGGTACGGGGCCATTAGTCACAGCTCAGCAGGATGAGCACAGTCACATGTTGGGGGAGTAAATACTTTTGTTCAGACTGGATATTGTTGACAGGGGAATCCTTCAGTTACATCCTACCTCTGTTCCTGTACTTACCCAGAAACAATCCTTCTGGCATTTGACCTTGCTGGAATGCAGCCCTGAGTCCACTTCCAAATGGCAGCATTATGGATATTTCCAGGGTGTGTTGCCATGACATTTGTTATGCTGCCATCTGCTGCACACACAACTTGGCAGTTGAAGGATGACCATCCCTTTCTGTTTATGTATCAGTCTGATTCTGGATATACTGGTGTCTTGACAGGTATGTCTGCAATCAATTGCTCCAAGAACATGGAGGAAGTTTGCAATGTTGTAGAACTGGTGCATTACAGTCTTTTCTCCATG
This sequence comes from Protopterus annectens, assembly GCF_019279795.1. NCBI lineage: Eukaryota > Metazoa > Chordata > Ceratodontiformes > Protopteridae > Protopterus > Protopterus annectens. Next base: position 1,877,248,589 of record NC_056728.1, on the reverse strand, counting down.
GGTGTGGATGGGAAGTGTTAGTAGTCATCCACCTTGCTGCACATTGCTGCAAGGAATTTGGCCAGGATATGACTGGTAGCTGTCTGTGATACTTCCACCACATCCCCCATGTGCCTTTGGAATGTCTCAGATGTGATTATACTGAGGTTGAGACACACTTCAGTTTCAGGAGGATGAGGTTTCCTCACAGGGGCTGAACAGACATGTGTGAGACACAAATGTTACAGACAGACTGTACCATTTGTCTGTCTAAGTGGTATCTGTCAATTAATTGCTAGTCTGACACCTGGTTTTGTTGCAGTCTTTCTCTAACTCTAGTTGGCTGTCTTCTAGGATGCACAACCACATCCTCATTTATGGCTTGCATCACACCTTCTTGTTGCAGTATATTAACATAATTTACATTGTTATATATATTTTTTCAATTTTAGTACAGATTTCAACATAAGACATAGTATTTTCCGAAATGCTTGGGGTGTGTAATGCATGCGCAAAGAATTTCAGGAAGTGGAGCCAGCATAGCTGTTTGTCACATTTGACTTGCATTGCAAGTGCACAGTGTGTTTTGGAATCACACTGTCATGTGCAGAATTCCTAATTATACTGTACTAAATACTTATGTAGTCGGTCTGCCCTCAGCATGTCTTCCGCAAACGTGTCTGCAGCAGGCGCACTGAAGTCCCCTTCCTTCAGTGTGCAGCACTGTCCTTAAATACCTTCCATGAACATGATGGAATCTGGCCCATGACTGCAGTCATCAACACCAATGCTCTATGCATTGTCCTTATTACAGCTGGCAGTTAATACGCAAGTTTTGAAGGAACCATAGTAATGAGTAAATTACAGATTAAAATGAGAATTGTCATGTAAACAAACACTGCTTCTACTTTACCCACACCACTGCACAAATGATGACAGTTATTGACCCTGAGACCAGAAAGTATTCAAAAAATAATCTGATATGCAGTATGTCAACAGACAACATACTTTAAACTGAGAAAACATTGCATGATATAAAACAGTATGATACATTTTCATTCCGATGCAATGTATGAACTCATCTTAAATACTTAATTACCCATTTTAATAAATGAACCATATAAGGATACTCAGTATGTGCATACTTGGGTAAACTACCTCACTAGAGTTTATTGTGCAAAACAGTTAAAAATGTGGTCTTACATGGTGCTGTGCAACATCACTGAGCTGGAGTCAATGAGCACTCAGGCATGACTTCTACAAACAATAATATGAGTCACTGTTCTGAAAAAATTAACTACAAAGGATGAGATAGAATGTCAGATGAACAGTGACAGTAGACTATTCACCACACAGTATAGTCCACAGATATCACTGCATGCATCATTATGCTATATGTGATTTTTATGGGAAAGGAAACACCGACTTGATTGCCGTGGTCCATAGTTCTGGTCTAAGCAACAACTCTTCACTTATGCAACTGTATAATATGCACAGGCCTGCCACATGGAGTCCCTTACTACTGCTGCCAGCTAGTCATAATTAGTCATACTAGGGCTGGAACTGGGAGCTGTAGTGACAGAATGGGTCACTTCACCACCAGACCAATACATGATCATGTTCTGCAGAATGCAATATGTAATAAATATCATGCACATGGTAGTTGGATCATACTGAAGGGCACCCAAGATTCATTAAGGCACCTAAAATGACTGTTAAGGAGGCCAACAACCTTCTTGATGACAACAATGGCAAGGGACAGGGGTGCAGCTCTACTTGGATTTCCCACTGTTGTCATAAGCCATGGCTCCACAGGATATCCAGCATCACCAGAACAATGAAAAAAAAAGAAATAGGGAGAAATAAAACCAAGAAAATTTGGTTTTGTATTCAGCAATACATTTTACAATCAAAAAGCTTCTTAAATATAATAGATAAAAAGAAAAAAATATATTTTTCACTTATCAACAAGATGACCACTAGGCATCCTATCATGCAGGAAAACATGGTAGAGTGAGTTAGTGTGTTGGATATGGGAATCCTGTGAACTTCCAGGATGCGCACCAGAAATGTTGCTTTTGCACCCTCATGTGTTACACACTACCTGGCAACTGAAGGAATTGTATCCTTTACTATTGTGGTAGTGCTCACCCTGTAGACCCGAAGGTGCCCTAATTGCAACATGAGTGCAATCTATTGCACCGAGTAGCTCATAAAAATGTGTAATCCCAAAAAAAAAAGACACACATAGTCCTGGCTTGGTCTTGAGCTGAAACCAGGAAATAGATGTAGTGATCCATGTGCACCAAGAGTACATCCAACAACTGCTGCAGTATCGTCAAGTCAAAAGCCTGTGAGAAACCCAACAATCCACAGTGTGTCCCTAGAAGGCCTCTGTGGTCAGTATAGTGAGGGCTACGCATGCCTTTGTATCCACAGGGATAGGAAGTCCATGCATTCCTCTGGTACCACTATGGAGGTTCCATACTCACTAAGAACCTTATAGCATCTGTGTCCACTCTAAACCTATCTAGCATTTTCTGAGTATCAGAATTATAATGGGTTATTCTCTGCTTCTATCTCCACCTTCTTGGCTTGTGAGTGCTGCTGGCTGCAAGTAGTTTTGGCTCAGTCAGGACAAGCAGCTCACAATGGGAAATAGCAAGACAAGCAGCAAGTGACTGCATTTTCATGGATTACAAATTAGATAGAACTGACAAGACTTCCTTTTATTTATCATATCTGTGGATGCCACGGAAGAACAGACAATTTTCACTATGAATCACAAACCGGTGAGAGGATACTTCATTATCATATGCTGTTTTGCATCATTACTCATTTACGTCATTTGATTTATTTACTTAGCTTTATTTATGGCCATTGTGCATTAGCATAAGTTGTTTCTATGAATTGTGGCTTTGCTGTGCTGTCCTACATCCATGCAGATTCTTTCTTCTCATTTCTGTAGAATTCTTTGCTACTATTTCTGCACACCTATGATTTAACTGCATATAATACAAACAAGCTACTGTATATTCCATATACAATATATTTTAATGTGTAAATTTTCACTTACAATATAATCATATTGATTTTTACTCGCATACATTTTATCCAATTATTTAAGCTTGTAGCATGCTATCATTTGAGTGTTTCTCACACATTTATGTTTTGCATTACAATAGCTGCAAATTGAGCTTTTCTCCTGAGGCTACCATTAAAATGGATTAATTTTCAGAGCAGTCAAACTATCCTAATTAGCAGATATAAATAAATAAATAAACAGATAATCTTCTTCAAGATATAATGAGATTTAAAGGCATCTCACAGTGGAAAGTACAGATAACTCCTCAACCAACTTGGCCTTCCCACCATACATGAAATAACACAAGTCTATCCACTGGTAGGGGTCATTCTAATAAGAGTCCTAACATTAAACACGGATGCTAGTGGCATGACATCTGTAGTTATGGCCAAGAAATTTGATTGCCTTATACATTTCTATTGCCTATGACTACTGAAGGCAGTGCACCACAAACTTATGAATGTTTCAGCTACAGCAACCAGTATGCAACCACAGTTTTAACCACAGAGACAAGTACCTGCATCCCATCCATGTCCATCAAGTGATGCACTCTTGTTCTATCAGAGTTGGACATATACAGGCAATATAGCAATATTTGTATGATATAGACAGATTAGAGATATCAGCTACATCTGAGGATCTTGTCTGCAGTCAATGCTTGTTGGAAAACTTTATTGGTAATCTCTGCTCTCAAGATTTCTTGCTGCTGATTTATAGATAATGACAACTCATAGATAACTCTAAGTATAAGCAGTAACATTCCACCATCCTTTGTCTCATTGTGCATACATGTACAATTTTTAACAACAGGGAAATATATGCGAGAAGCATTCCAAGCTTCCACAATCAGAGTTATGCTGAAATTGCCTTGAATGCTAATAAATGAAAATATATCTTTCATATTCATGCGATTGCTTGAATTAGCAAAATAAAACTTCACAAGCTGAATATATGTTAGTGAATTAGATTTTGTGGTTTTCGGACTTTGACTTTACACACAACATGTTTGGCACCACTCCTGAGACACAGGAATGATGGAGCATTTTCCTTTAAAGTATTTCTCTGTTTCAATCATAATTTGTTAGAAGCAATCAAGGATACATTATGTACCATTGTCTTCCCACGCAGTAGCTATCACTTTCTGGTTACTTTCTATGCAATATTTATGAAGCCAATTATCATTATGTCAATCTTTAGTAATATTGTTATCTTACAACTTAGCTTATAGCAGAATATTCAATAAAAGTCTCATGTGCTAAGAGTGCATTTTACAAAATATAAATTTATATATATGTATATGTATATATATATATATATATATATATATATATATATATATATGTGTGTGTGTGTGTGTGTGTGTGTGTATATATATATATATATATATATATATATATATGTGTGTGTGTGTGTGTGCGTGTGTGTGTGTGTGTGTGTGTATATATATATATATATATATATATATATATATATATATATATATATATATATATATATATATGTGTGTGTGTGTATATAAATATAGATAGCTTGTCAGCATTTGTAATTGATCATATAGGTTGCTAGCATATGAGGTAAGATGTTTTATTACATTGTTCTTTCCACCATTTGTTATAACATCTTAAAGAGAGAAACTCCCATTAAAAGATGTGGTCTTAATACATACGGAACTAGATAACGTTATCCCTGAGATTTGGAAGGAGATTAAGGAGTTATATTTGGGTGGAATTGCTGCCCCTCTCCATTGAATTTATAAGATATATTGAAACATACTATGAAATTTTACTTTCTGAATATAATTAGCAAAAAGGTTTGTCTGATAAGAATAATTATTTGATTGTGACAGAAATGTTGAGACAGTCAAGGATTGAAGAGGTGGAGAGAAATTAAAATCTTTAAGATTATACGTTTAGTGCATTTACAAGGAAAACCAAGGTTTATTTTTGAGAATCTTATTTAGAGTCTTAAGATTTTCCCATAAGGCAGTTAACATGTTACTCTTTCAGTTAAATGAACTCTGCTCAGCATTCTGCTACCAGTATTACAATTAAACAATAACCCATGCCTGGGTGTGGTTGGTGTGGTTTGGTCATAAGGGTGAAGCCCGAGTGGCCAATCAAAGACAAGCGTGGGTAAATCCAGCATTACCCACACCCAGAAGTAGGTTATTGCTATTATACAATGGCATTATTTAAGAAAAAAAATACTTACTTTTCTTAAATAATGGCATTGTATAATGCCTCTGTGCTGCCCTTCTGCAGCTGTCTGGTATCCTGCGGCAGTTCTGTTGTACTGCGCATGCGTATGCTTATGCAGTACATCAGAGCTGTGTGTGGAAGCAACAGGGAAAGCAAGATCTCCATTGCTTTTTAGAAAGTTTCTCACTATGTTAAAGGAGTTTAACATAGTGAGACAGCTTTAAAAAAAGCAACGGAGAAAGGAAGATCTCTGTTGCTTTTTTTAAGCTATCTCACTATGTTAAACTCCTTTAACATAGCGAGACACTTTCTAAACAACAATGGAGATCTTGCGTTCTCCGTTGCTGTAACAAAAAAAAAAAAGACTTATACTAATGGAAAAAGTCTGGGTGACCAGACCTTTTTACATTAGTATAAGTCTGATTTACAATGTGCACGCTGACCAATCAGCATGCACGTTTTGGAATATTAATGGATGGTCGTTGTATAATTAATATTAATGGTTGGTTACAGAACAGATAGCATTTTATTTGGATTTCAAGAATCTTCACAAGATATTTACAAGCCCCCAGTGAAGGTCTAGGTTCAGTGACAGAACATTTCATAGAAACATTGCTATCTCCTAGCTTATCGATGAAGGAGAGAATGCAATTTATAGCATCAGTTGGAGATGGGGTGGTGTAATTTATGCCACAATCAATTTAATCCTGGAGAGTCTCCAGGGCCTGATGGCCTTCAAATGTAATTTATAAATGTACAGATGGCCGAAAGTTTGAGCATCTTTGAAAAGTGCACTGCGAGACTGAAGAAAAATGTATATTTCTTCCTTTATATAAGCTGGTCACATCATAAATGGTGTTGAAACTTTGCAAGTCCAAACAGATAATGGAATTTTGTTAAACCTTGACCTCCCTATATGTTGATTATAAAGTACACATACCACCATCAATATCACTGACTCCTGTCAAAATAATCCTGTCTTTGCTCAATTAAAATAATGTCATAAATGTAAAGATATGAAAACCTAGAAGATTCAGGCTGCAGCCTAACTTCAGTCCAAGCTGCTGTAGAAAATGCATGGACTGTCATAATTAGCTTCTAAGCAACCTCAGGTTCAGTCCATTGGTAAAATGTCTGGTCCCTTTTCCTTTAACTGGGACATGAATGCCTAGAGCAATTTCATGACATTTTGACACTCGATTTTCAAAATACCAACAATCTGTCTCTAGTCTGTGAATTTCTCAATTATCAAAGTGCAATTCTTTCCTTAACTTCACGACACACCCCAATTGCAAAATGACATTTGGGATAGGACTGCACAAGGATGATTGTGTTGCTTATGAGTCTAAGATTCATTAATGTATGGTAAAATATGGTTGTTAAAATGTTAGAAAATCGTAGTTTTTATTTAAGCCATTTCTTACCAATATGATCAAAACTGCTTTCTGAACACAAACACACAAGCACAAGAAATATGTGAGTTCCAGCCGCAAATGATTTTTGTTTAAATTTTCTAGAAAATGATGCTTCATAAATAAGCTGCAAAATTGCATCTGAAGCAGAAATGCATAGTATGCTAGATGCATTGTTCAAGTGAGTGGCCCAGACAGATGTAGTGGTGGTTAAAATCTGGTATGAGTATGTTAACAAACTATAAAAGTATGGGTGTTTGTTGTATTCCATTACAGTTTACTAGTAAAAATTTAACAATAAGAGCTTCACAGCAAGTTTTTCGCATGCTGTCTATGACCCTGCATTTGTTGAACTACATATCTATCATTGTCCTTCTGTGAAAAGCGATACTGACTCATAAACAAGGCATCCTACAGCCCAATACTGATGGACTTAATGCGCAGTCACAAGTCAACTAGTATCAGAAATACATGGTCTAGGGATCTAAACCTCTTATTCAACATCAACAGAACAGTTTAGAGATATCGGTATATCACATGAAGGATACCATTGCTCTGGAACAGACTCTCATCCACATAAAACAAAGTTCAACCCTGTTCATATCCATGTATGTTTCTCCTAAAATTGTCTATGGTATGATCCAGTTAATATAATAATATGGGCAATGGGAAGGGTAAGGCCAATTTCTAATAAAATATGATAGCTTAATTTCAGCGCAAAAAACAAAATTGACTAGGCTTAAAATGGCTCACAAGGGCAGCTAGGTTAGTATTTACCTATGAATCTATGAACATATAAAACAGAAGTGTAGCATTGCCATTTCTTAATATTGTCACTCACAATTTTTAACCTATCATCTATGAGATCCCCTGGAGACCAGATGGCATTATGGTTAAGGTCTTTATGGTTTGATACTGATCTCTGACCAATGCCTATTTGGTGTTTACATGTTCTCTCTGTGTCTCTATGGGGTTCCTCCCACCTCTGAAAAACATGCTGTTTTCACCTGAAGCTCACTTAAAAGAATAGTGCTGTGGGGAGTAGCACAGGCTCAACATGGTCTCCTACAAAAGGAAGGGTGAATAAACCAACCGCTTAGAGCATGTATAATGGTGCATAGTATCTTCATGATAGGAGAACATGAATCACAGGCTGTGTGGCATAGCAGGGCTAGCCACTCAATGGTGTAAAATATGGTTCTACGTGATTTGGTCATTTTGACTAATGTCACCAAACAGGAATTGGTATTTTCAAGTGATAAATGAGTTGAGGACCTGGCCTACTCTGACCTATGCCAGGGACCCATGCTAACATTGGGAGGGGTGCATGTGCCCCTATTGCCCAGTGTGTATCCACCATAAAGCCCAGCAGCCCTGGACCAATAAACTACTGTCTAGCCAGTGTCCAGTTACCCAGCTTGAATTACCTGTGATAGCTCTGTTGAACGAAAGCTGGACATAAATCCAAGCAACATGCTAAATATGAATTAAGAATGGTTGCACTCAGTTTAGGTTCACTGATGGGATGCAGCTTGGAAGTGGATGACATGATGGTAAGGAGGATGTTATAGATTCTGTTTATTCAGGAAACAAGATGGATGGACAATGCAGTAAAGCCACTTGGCTTAGAATCCAGGGTCTACTACTTTGTAGGAGGAGAGCAGGTTAGAAATGGTGTGGGAATTGTGGTGAGGGGGAGGTTTCAGAAGACAGTGAGGTATTTCATCAGAATTAGTGACAAAAAAGTTTATTAAGCAAATGAGAAATATAAAAGAGCTCATTAATCAGACAAAATGTTTGGAACCAGGTTATTTGATAAAACAAGCATTAGCAAAGTACATAAAGGGTTCATAATTACCTCAGACTTGTAAAACGAGCATGTTTAAAATAATATGAGCATGTTTAGAGTTAAAATGAGCACAAGAAAGTATAATAGGCATGAAAAGAGAATAAATGAGCAAAATGAATTTAGCACAAGGGCATAGAAGGCACATTAAGAGATTCAATGAGTGAAATGAGTATAATAGAAAGGGCAGAAAAGGGCACATTAAGTATAAATAAAGCAAAGGCGACTGCTTGCATTTTGGGCAAATTACTGTGTTTGGTACAGATTTACTACATTGTATTGATTGCAGTCTTGAATAGCATAACTAGAGTTGTATCTCAAAGTATGCAAAAGTGCTTACAGTGTGTGTTTATTTCTGTGCATTAATACTGAGGAGTTTGTTGTGTGCAAAGTGCAACTACTTCATGAAGTGCAGTCAAGTGCAGCCATTTCAAAATGTTTCTTGTGCCTGGGTGTGTCTGTTCACAGAGTGCCGCCATTACAGACTGTCTTTCACACTATGCAGAGTTGTTTAGCAAAGTGCAGGACATTTTGGGGAAGTTCCAGTGTGCTGTGTTCTGTTTATTTGTAAAGTGAAGTTATTTTGAGGTGTTTCTCACTCTGAGCTTCTCCTGCACAATACATTCACAAATTGCAATTACTTCAAAACAGTTTATTTGCAAAGTGCAGTTACTTTGAAACAGTTTATTCTCAAAGTGCCATTACTCCAAAACAGTTTATTCGCAAATTGCAATTACTTCATAACAGTTCATTTGTAAAGTGCCATTGTTTCTAGATAGTGTATTCACAAAATGCAGTTACTTCGAAGTGTTTGTTGTCCTCAGCTTCTATTGCTCAGTTTATTTGCACTGCACAGTTGTTCGAAATGTTTCTTAAGTTGTTGATAATTGACTTTGGCAGTAAAATGTTGATAAATGGCTTTGGCATTAAAGTGATTACAAGGCAAAGGCTCATACAGTAAAATGATAATAAATGACTTTAGCATTATTGCCATTACAAGATAAATGGCTCATATAGTAAAATAATTTCAAGGTAAGTGGCTTGACAGGAAAGAGATTTCAAAGTGTTATGCTGCCCAGGAAACTTATTTCATGAAATTCAGTTATACAGAGGCCCATTGTGTTGTTACAAGTACTGGGATAAATTTCAAGCACATGTAATTCAGTTATACAGAGGCTCATTGTGTTGTTACAAGTACTGGCATAAATTTCAAGCACATATACATGTGTATGTACAAGTGTGTGGGTTTGTGCAAATTTGCAAGAGTTTTCACTGAGATATGTCAATATGGCAGATGGATTTCACAATCCAGGACCACTTGTGTTTGATCAGAATACTGCAGAGAACTGGAGAATATTCAGGCAAAAATATGATATATTTATACAAGCAGCTTATTCTGATGAAGATGCATGTACCAGGGCAATCATTTTGCTGAATCTAGCGGGTTCAGAGGCCATTGAAAGGGAGTGTTTATTTGTCTATGCACCAGAAATGTATGAAGGTGAAGGAGAAACTTGTTGTGTTGTTTTGCAGGCTGAATCAAGGGAAGATCCCAAGTGTTTAATGCGCAAATTCAGAGAAATGTGTAACCTCCAAACTAATGTTACACCAGAGAGGCATTTATTTTATACAAGAGATCAAAAGCAAGGGGAAACTTTCACAGCTTATATTACTGACCTGAGAAATAAAGCTAAAACGTGTAGGTTTGATGATTTAAAGAATGACGTGATAAAGGCGTGGTATTAATAATGCTGCTGTGAGAAATATTTTTGCTTTGTGACAGTGATTTAATGCTGAGTAAAGCCATTGATATTTTTCAGATTCATGAAGTTACAGAAAGGCACACAAATATGCTTACTAGTGATAAGAGTATGGTTTCAGTAGGCTCTAGAGCTCATGTAGACAGCATGCAACATGTGACAGGCAAAAGTAGGCTTAAGCACATGACAGGAGCAGCCCCTGTGGGACTTTCAGGAAAAAGCAGTAGTCTTCTAGCACATTCCAAGAACAGTTCAGTTAAAGGAGCATGCTCAGTACAAAACCAAGAGTATCTAGTGCAAAATAGACATTGCTCAGTACAGCATAAGAGTGAATCAGCAAAACTTAAATAAATCTTTATTGTTAACTGTCACAATTGTGGTGCTAACCAGGAGTCCAGAAGAGAAAAGTGCATGGCATTTGGTCAGCAATGTCATAAGTGTAAGAAATGGAACCATTTTCAATGATTTTGTAAATCGAGTAAGCCTCACACACATTAACATCCATGTGCATGATTCCTAGTTTGTTTATAAGTTAAAGTTACTTAACCTCATTTATGATGTGTTTGCATACAATAAAGCTGCTTGAACAAGAACTCACAATACTCGCTTGTTTTATCCTGACCTGGCGAGCGACAAGCACTATTCATAATTTCAGCCTATGTCCCACAGCAGGGTTGCGATAGTGAGGAAAAGAGTGCATGCAAGCAGGACAATATGAATTGATGTTAATAATGGGTGCCTTAAATGCACATATCAGTACAGACAGGACAGGATATGAGGACTGCCTGGGTCTATGAGGGTGGGACAACAGGAATAAGGAGAGGCCATTCCAGACTTCTGTCTGGCAAATGGCTTGAGAGTAGCCAACAGATGGTTCAGAAAGAGCGCAACATTCAGGAGATCACATGCAAGAGTAGCCAACATGCAACCCTGGGCAGAATCAGCAATTGCAAAATTATCCCCAGTGAAATCACTCAGCCCTCAGCATAAACACTGGTTGCCACAATTAGTTGCAAGCAGTGGTCAGAGAAAGCTCTAAGGTCAACAGAGACCAGAATGAAGACCTGGAAGTCGATATGAGAAAAAGCACAACAGTTCAAGAAATTATTCAGGGCTCTAGCACCTCAACAAGATGAGGAAATAGGTGGAGTTGAAGAAGAATGGCAGCATCTCAAAATAGCATGTGTGAGGACTACATAACTGATATGCTGCTGAGCAGGTATGAAAATAAGGTAAAGCTGGTGGTGGAGTGCAGAAGTCCAGGAAGTCATCAAAAGAAAGAAGGAGTGCATGAAATAGTGGGAGATAGAAAAGATGGAGAAGGCTAGGAAGTAAAACTGGCTGGCTAACAAAGAGGCTGAGAGAGTAGTTGGAATAGCAAATAACAAGGCATCAGAGGTACTCAACTAGCTTCTGGAAGTAAGTCAATAGATAGCACAAAGAAACTATATCAGGTTGCAAGGAAAAGACAGAAAGCTAAAGAAGACAGTCAGACACCCTTCATACAGGATGCCTGCAATAAACTGCTCACCAGTCCACAGGACATCAAAGGTAGATGGAAGGAATACTTCCAGAAGCTTCTGAATGAATAACCCCCCCCCCCATAGAAGCTGTACTGCCCCAGTCACAGCCTTTGATGAGAGAAGTGGAGGAGCTTTCCTTAGAAGAAGTAAGAATAGCCCAGGAAAATGAAGTCAGGGAAAGCAGAAGGTTCAAATAGGTCAGCGCAGATATGATAAAAATGCTGGGTGAAACATGGGAGAAATGGCTCCTGAAGGTACTCATAGCCACGTGGAGAGAATGACATATCCCAGGTGACTGGATAATAAGCATACTAGTGCCACTGTACAAGAACAATGGGGACATTCACAACTATGGATAGAATGGCGGTATCAAACTTCTGTCATGTGGCATGAAAGTTCTGAAAAGGTGATTTATAAATGAATACACAGAGAAATAGAAAATAAGATTGGAGATGAGCAGTTTGGATTCATATCAAGATGCAGTACAACAGACCCGATGTTTGCAATGAGACAGATAATTTAGAAGAAGTTAGAGATAAGGAAAGAGTCCAACTGGGCATTCCTGGACTTGGAGAAAGTATATGGCACAGTCCCAAGAAAAATGATTTGGGCAGTCATGTGATGGTTCAAAGTCCCAGAAACACTGGTAGAATTAGTGCAGGCTATGTACGAGGACCCAGTGATTCAAGTACAGCAGTGTTCAGTCTCACAGAGGTGTTCCCAGTGGAAGTGGGAATGCACTGGGTTCCAGCTCTGAGCCCACTGCTGTTCATACTGGTGATGGACTACATTAGCAAATTGGTCGGAGGGGACAAATCAACAAAGTTGCTTTATGTAAATGATGTGGCATTACAGATGGACTCCAAGCAAGAACTTCAGCAAAGAATAGGGGAATGGAATGCAAAACTGAAAGCACATGGGGTGAAACAGAGTATGGATAAGACAGCGATAATGGCAGCAAATAGTGTAGTTCAGAAGAAGGTGGAATTGAGATAGCAGGGAACAAAGGGAAACAAGCTAACAGCTTCAAGTATCTGGGAGGGGTGGTTGAAGAAAAGGGAAGCCTGAATAAGGAGGTCAAAACTAGAATCAGAGGGGGTGTAGCCCCACTGGCACAGATTGTCTGGTGTAGTATGTGACAAAAGAATGCCAAAGAAGATAAAACAAAAGGTGTACAAAACAGTGGTGTGACCAATACCACTGTATGTTACAGAAAACTGGGCAGTAGAGGCTCTACTACTGAGAAAGTTAGAGGTAATGGAGATGAAGTGCCTGAGATGCACACTGTGGGACAGAAACAAAAATGAGGACATAACAGCAGAAGCCGAAGTAGCTCCATTAACAGGAAAGATCAAAGAGAAAAGATTACAGTGGTTCAGGCTTATGTGCAGAACAGAAGAAGACTATCTGTTGAAGAAGATTTGGAACAGACAAGAAGAAGGTAAGAAGAAACAAGGGTGTCCAGCAAAGAGGAGAATAGATTGTGTGAGAAAAGACCTGTGACAGTCAGGTATGAGTGTTGAAGAAGGCAGAGAGTGGCAGTGAACAGAGAGAAATGACCACAGTTGACATGACACACTGACCCCATGAAGAAAATGAGAAAAAGTGGATTGATGATGATGATGATGATGATGATGATGACTATGAGTGCCCATCTCATGCACTCTTCAACTGGCGTCATACCAATCTGCCTGAGGATATTACTTCATAATTCAGCTTTGAGTTGTTGTAATTTATTAACGCATTTAGAACAGGTCCCATGTACTATGTGGAAAGGCTAGAATGACAGGTCATGAGCTAAGTTGTTTTTATAAAATACATATTTTTCTGTCTTTTTCTAATCAGTAAAAAACTGGTATTTTTTCATGTTCAGTCTACCTGTGTGGCAATTATTCTGACAGCATAGTAACTGAACTGGCAAAATAATTACCCACAAGTTCCCGTTAGAAAGAATGACAATTTTAATCAGAACTCATTAGCAGGAATTGCCACTCCACCTCATCTGTAGGTAATAGGAAATGGTTAGCCAGCTCATGCCTGATTACTATTAAACTAAACAGACAGTTGTTCACAGTTGTCTGTCCTTATCACACTTTGGTGGTCATTTCTGCACAGACTGCAGATGTGCGTGGAGAGAGACAGAGAGGAGCAGGTATAGTTTTTGATAATGTTTTGAGTAGTGCAGTTGCAATTTTCTGGTAAATCAGCTTCTCTGAATAATGACATTGCTTATCAATGTTCATAGCTAAATATATAGGTATATTTATATGTGGATTCACTTCAGAAGCTTGAAGTACTGAAATCTCGAATTTTAGTATCTCGAGCCCAAGAAGTGGAATCCACAAAACAATAAAAACTAAAAACCGCAAAATTCAAAATCTCAAATACCGGAGGTTTTGAATTTTGCGGTTTTACTACACGCACAAACACACACACACACACACACACACAATCACTCTACTACATAAAAGTTGGGGGACAAGCCCCCCTGCACCCCCACACACCCCTACTTAAATATTCTCATTCCGAGGTCACACTACATACAAACACACACAAAACACCACCACACAAGCTACTTTCTCTATGCACACACACATCACAGCAACAAAACACACTGACACACACCACAGCCCCTACCCAAACCCTTTAACACACACACACACACACACACACACACACACACACACACACACACACACACACACACACACACACACACACACACACACTTACCTGAATAAATGACCATAGTGGAACTTTAGAAATGTGAAATTCAAAACCTCCGGTATTTGAGGTTTCAAATTTTGTGCTTCTAAACTTTCGTTATTATGTGGATTCGGCTTCTAGGGCTCGAAATACTGAAATTCGAGATTTCAGAATTTCGAACTTCTAAACGGAACCCGTATATGTGCATGTATATGTACATGTATATGTAATGTATATATATTATAGATATATATATTCACGTGTGTGTGTGTGTGTGTGTGTGTGTGTGTGTGTGTGTGTGTGTGTGTGTGTGTGTGTGTGTGTGTTTGTCTATAATTTTTAACTGCCTTTTATAGTAAAGCTATCAGTAGTAATGTTTGCACAGCAGCAGTACTAGAAGACAGCCTTACTTTTAAGATTGTTGGAAAGGTGTTTCATATCTAAAAGAAAAGTTAAAATCCCCGACCCTTCATCAGGATGCCCCAGTGTATGAAAACGTATCTGTTTTACAGCTGCAGGAAAGAATAAGTTACATTTATGTGATAGGAATGATGGAATATTAAGTGTTTCACTTATGATGTTCGTATACTGGCATAACTCATATTCAGTTATGTGCTGTCTTCTGTTGACTAAGGGTGTGATTTTGTAGGTGGCAGTCTCCTGAGCACCAAGGCAGTGCTTTTACTGTGAAAGCCTGTAGGTATACCATGACTGAGGTGCATTCAAGATGAATACATTGAGTATTCCAATTTTAGAGGAAGGCAGGGTTTCATTCTCACTCTTTCAGGATGGGTGATGCATTGGACAAAAACATCACCTAATGATTCCTTAAGAAACTCTGGTGTTAACTATATATGTGATCAGTGGTGCTTGGCACAAAGAGGATGTATCTGATTGTTGGAGTGAGAGACTTTTAAAGGCTTCGGTGCCAGTATGTGTATACTGGCATGTCTCCTGTTCACCTGTGTAGTTCTTCCAGATTTGTTTTTCATAGGCAGCCCCCTATACCAGCAACAAGAACAAAGTAATATAATGCTGTCAAGAAGATTTGTATGAACTTCTTGTGACTGACACAGGATCAGGAAACATGTATTTTGAAGTTCCTGTTTGGAATGTAGGGAGGGCAGGGTTGGAGGGTTATGTTGTCACTGCCTGGGGGTGTGAAACATTAGGTAGAAACAGAGTAAAGTCTCCAACAATTCTTCGGTAATATATGCTGAGTGTAATGCAGGTCTGATTATAAGCTGAATAGAGGAAGAGCCTGTATTTGGTTGATAAGAATAAAAGAGAGCTAAGTATTTCAGTACCTGTGTGTATATACTGACATACCTCCTGTTCATCTGTCTGGTATTTTTTCCAAGTCTAATGTGATTCTTTTTTTGTGTAGGCACTTCCATATGCTGCTTGACAACAATATATCATAGTGCTGTACAGAAAGCTGTGTCCTTAGAGATTGCTTCTGGCTATACTCTACAGGCAGTAATTTGGATGGAAAGACAGGGATTTACAATGGCTGCTGGAATTGTTGCTTGAAGAAAGGAGTGCAATGACAGACAGAAAGGAAGAGTAAAGTCCCCAGGATTAGGCAAACTCAGAGTACATGATCAAGCCTAATTAACAGATATAGTAAGGAAGGATTATCATTCTGAGTGTTGAGGCAGGCTGCACTAGTTAACTGAGTGCCGCTGTCTGCAGTTTGTACTGGCAAAACTAAAAGTGTCTAAGAAAGGGATTAGTGCTAACAATGTAACTTAGAAGGTATAGTGTGACAATGAACACATCGTCTGACACAGGACAGCACATATCAGGAAGAGTGCATATGAGGATGCTTTAAGCAGCATGCACAGTGTTAGAGACAGTACAAGTGACACCGTAGGGGTGTCCTCGTGTTCCAGTACACAGAATAGGGAAAAGCAGTTATTGACTGTAAACCCAAGAACTGTTGAAAACATAAGTGATAGAGGAAACAGGTGATTTAAAGGTGGTGACAAGTCAGCTACATGAATAGTTTCTCAGCACAGGTTACCCCATCAGACATTAACAGCAGGCAAGATTATACAGTGTAAATCCAACAGATAGCCATAGTCCTTTCAGTTCAGTGACAGCACGGCACTATAACTGAACTGCCAATTTGTCAACAACACTTGAATGTTTCTGAAATTTTAAGGGAATGATCCAGTTGGGATGCTGCATTGAAACAGATACCTTGAGGAGATGCATGTATGAATGTATGTTTGTATTTATGTACGTATGTTTGCATGCATGTATGCACACATGTATGCATGTATGTACGTATGTATGTATGCATATGTGTGCCCATTTATTTGTTTGTTCAATTACTTTTGCCAGTCTGGATAGTCTGGCTTGGCCAAGGGTACCCTTTCAGTGGTGTCCCAATGAAAAAGTTAAAGCTAAACTAAGACCAATTATCATATAAGAATATATGATTAGGATGATCACTGATTAAATAACACATTAAGTGACAGCGAAGAACCTTAAGGACATACAATAATACATAAATGGAAAGGAAGGCAGCACATGGATATGAATCCAATAATAAATTGTGAAGCAGAGACATAATTAGTTTAGAGGTTGTGTGAGCTAGGAGTATGATGATGGATGGAGGAAGTAAAAAGTGACTTGGGATGCTGTGAGCAGTGGTGATAGAGTTAGTGGATGGTAATGGGTGAAGATAAGTGTTCAGATAAAACTAGATGGGAGGATTAAAAATTGGAGCATAGAAAGAGATGCAGGTGGAAGGATTAGCAAGTGTTCTGCTGTATACAGGTTGAAAATAATAGAATATTGTTCAGATTTTACAGGAGCATGGAATGAATCTGTACCCCATATATCTGGGAAACCCCTGTCGCCATCAGAATTATATATATAACTGCTCATATCCCTAGTTTTGGAGATAGTTAAAACCAAAGCTTTAGCACTACTGATCAACTATTCCACTGAGCTCATAACCAAGTTTCTATCTACTCATGGGCAGGGATCATTTCCTACATCTACTGAAATTTGTATTGTTCTGTAAGAAAATTATTCTACAAAGTCATCTCCCAGACTTAAAAAAAAAATATTTGTCTCATAAAGTAAACAAATGGTCATTTTTTTATCTACAAAAAAGGGAAACATATATCAGCAGATGAGTTTTTTGGACTTAGGCAATCTTAAAAATATCTCAGTTTGGTACTAAAAGCTACTGACTTAGTGAAAGCTTCAACAATGACATCATTGGAGAAGACTTAGGAATCATCACTGTTTAAGAAGGAAAGTTAAATGAAGTGGTCAGAACAGAACGAGAACATCTGAATCTCTGCTTGTTTGGAATCAGTGGTCAGAGCAGTGTTGCATCTTGTGACCAGCCCTTGTCAGGACTAACCACTAAGCACACTGCTGCACATTTGCTAGGATGGCTGGCTGTACTGACCAATGTAACTCTAGCCTCAGACTTCAGCTCTTTTTACATAATCACCACAATAAGTAAATAAAAACAGAGTTTTATGGAATGATAAAACGAAGTATGTCAGTGTGCCACCACAGCACCGTAAGGCATAATCTGATGTTGTTAATCTTCATTCACTCCTTACTGATGGGTTATCAGTTCCATCCTCGGAATCAAACTGGCCTTATATCAAGCTTGCATCAGCCAAAAACTGTCGAGCCAAGATCCTACCCAGAATGCTCTGCTCCCTGTTACTTCAGATCTCATTTGCTGCATTGCTGTATAGCCATGTCAAGCCACTCTCTCTCAGCTAAGTGAATAATTTTTGAAAGTTTATATATTGTTAGTACTTTAAAAGTTTTTCAGTCAGTTACTTTTACTATAATCCTACCATATCATATCTTTGGGAATCTCTCCCTATAGTTTTCTTTCCCTTTTTTACCCTTTTCTTACCTTTGAGATAATTCTTCATTACCATTGTTGGTAATCCTTCCTTCTCTTTCTCTTCTTACCCTTCTGGGTAATCTTCGTTACTCTTGGTACTGTTTTTCTTCTCTATATCATTATGTCGGACAAGAAAAGTAGTGTTGGTTTCAAACAGGGTAAGGACTGCAGCCGTAAGTTACTACTTTCCGATGACCATGATTTATGTGTCTATTGCTTGAATGTCTCCCACCTTACAGTGGATCCTCCATTTGGGATTTGTAGAAAATTTTTGACCAGGACTCTCAATGAAAGATAAACAAGTAAATTCTGAAAGGTCTCCTGAAATCTCCTTTCTGTGAGGCTATCTCTGGGTCAGGGGGCTCACCCCTCCTACTAAACTGCATAAGAGGCATTCTTCTTCTTTCTCATCGAGGTTGCTCACTTCATCTCTCTCTGGAGATCATAGGGAGTTGACTCATAAAAAACTAAAAATTGCTAGTCTGGTGCTGCCACCTGTGACCGTTTTGGCTCCAGGCACAGCACAGCCCCAGTTGATTCTTGCTCCAGCTATATCCTCTTTATTGCCACCGGCACCAGAGTTCCCGGTGTAGGCACTTACGGCTCTGACAGTTTCATTGCAGCCTTTACTGGCACCGTCTCTGCAGGTACAGTCCCCTTCAGCACCGTTGGTGCAATCTCCTTTGGCCCCGAGTTTAACAATACTGTCCTCCATGGTGCAGACACCTTTGGCACCGACATGCTTTTCGGTGCAGTCCTTTTTGGCACGGTCAATGTTACCAGTGTAGACACCTTCCTTGATGGCACCGTACCCATCGGTGCAGACACTTGCTTTTATGGTGCAGACACCTTCGACTTCTATGGTGCTACCTTTGTTGGTGCAGACTACCTCAACACCATTTTCCTCGGTGCAGACATCCTCGGTTCGGGGCTCTGCACCACTCGAACTAGCAAGGACCAAGTACTCTCCTTCTTTGGATCCGTTTGTTGGTAGCCAATATAGCCCTTTCCTAGAAAGGCCAGAATCACCTTCAGGTTTCTCTATGACATCGACCAGGAGCCTCTCTGAACAAGATGTGTTGCAGCTTGTTGACCAGTTGCTTGTGGCCAGGGGTCTCTCTCAACCATCTAAACCTTTGTCCTCTTTCTCAGGTGAATGTATTTCTCCTCAAACTTCAACATACACTCCTCCTTCAACTTCCATGCAAGCATCGAAGCCCCTTCCTCCGACAGCAGCTCCCCACCCTCCAACCCGAATAGTGGACCTCACTTTGGAGCCAGAGTTGTCCTTGTGGCCCTCAGTGCACTGGGCATTGGGCTCTTCTCTGGCTAGTGGCTGTGCCATGGGGAAGGGAATTTTTGGTTCTACGCCATTTTTTTCTATGGCACCCTCCAGGAATCTTCCCTCTCTCACACTTCACAGTCCTCTTGAGACTCCTGGTCTGGGGGTCAGCTCATCGGAGTGGGGTGACTCCAGTTCTAAGGTTGTCATGCTCAGTTCCGGGCTCCCATTCCTCTTTGGGCAGGCCAGCCTCTCAGGCAATGGAGACGGTGCTTGCCTCTACCGGCAAATGTCCCATGTCGGAGTCCTCTCTCCCTTCTGTGCCGCAACTGTCACAAGCCACAACCCATCAGACACCGGACACAAGGGCCTCGGGTTTCTCCCCCTCAGGAGACCCACTCTTTGCAGTCTTCTCCAGAACACCCCTCTGAGGAAGTACCTCACAAGGCTTCATGCAAGAGGAAGCACATGGACTCCACTGAGAAGTCTTTGACCAAAGATATGGACTTTGATGATGGGGAAGCTTCCTCATGGTCACCCTCTGATGAGTTGCCCTTTGGTGACATCCTCGAGATCCTTTGACAGAGGGGTGACTGGAAGTTCTCTAATCCTTCCTCAGAGGAATCTGTATTAATGCAGACCTTTTGTGCCTGGCCCCTTACCTCCTGTGTTACCCCGCCGGTCTATGAGCTTGTCCAGCTCATCATCCAGCATACCTGGAAGACTCCTGACACCCTTGAAGCTATACAGCAGAGGCTAGACAAGATCTTATCTCCCCCAGCAGACCATTCCCATTGGTCAAAAGGTCTTCAAGTAGATGTCATGGTGGTGGTGGCTGCAATGAAGAAAGACTTGGCAGAGGAGAGCCAGACTGTCCATCCACCCAGCAAGAAGTCCTGGGCAATAGACAGACTTGGGAAGCATGTGTTTGCTTCATCGATATTCGCTATAAGGTCCTTGAACTATCTGATACACTTTGCAAGGATCCAGAGGGATCTTATCAACCAACTCTCTGAAACCTTGGCAGGAGCTGTTTCTGATGAGGTCCGTGACAATGCAGCTTCTCAGATAGCCACCCTAGAATCCATATCCGATTATTCCATGCATCTTATTTCACACGCAATGGAAGGAGTGGCTAGAGTGGCATGCACAGGTATAGTCACTAGATGACATGCCTGGATGCACCTTTGTGACTTTGCCAACTCCTTTAAGGCTTCCTTTATGAACACCCCCATCTAGGCCACTTATTTGTTTGACCCTAAAGTTAAAGATATGCTGGCAAGGTACAAACAATATGGCAAGACCCTATCGGCCATTGGTGTCAGACACTCCACTCCTCAATGATACTACCCCAGAAATCAGAAGAGCAGGAAGATGTGGCACAGGAAATCACAGGGCTCTTTCCCTGATGCACGTGCCAAGTTCTCCCCAAGAGGCAGAGGGGAAAACTCCAATGGAAAACATCCCTTTTGGGGCAGAGGAGGTCTGCAAAACAGGCGTTCCAGAGATTCTTTCTCTGGCCAACCCTATTAGTGCTCCTGAAGCATTGCCTGACTGCTCACCTCTGGAACTGGTCGGGGTCATTTTTCCTTGTACCCCACTGCTTGGCAAAACATGACCACCACCTCTTGGGTACAACAAATAATATCCAGAAGCTATTGCATCCCCTTTCATCTCTGTCCAACCTCATCCAGAGACTTACCTGACATTCCACCCAGTCAAAAGGAAGCAGCAGCACACAAAATCCAAAACCTGCTACAAAAAAGAGTCATCCAAATGGTCCTCCCAGACCAGATAAGATCCAGTTTTTACTCAAGGTTCTTTTTGGTGCCAAAAAAAGACAGGGAACTGAAGACCAATTCTGGATATCAGCACACTGAACAAATTTGTAAAAACAGAGAAATTCTGGATGGTCACAGTTCAGCCTATCCTTCCTCTGCTGGAAGAAGATGATTGGATATACTCTGTAGATCTTAAAGATGTGTATTACCATATAAAAATGGACAAGCATTCAAGAAGATACCTCTGCTTCTGCCTAGGAGCCAGTCACTACCAATTTTGAGCACTACCCTTCAGTCACTCTATAGCCCCCAGAGTGTTTACCAAATGTATGGCAGTGGTCATCGCTTACCTGCGACTTCAAGGATTCCAGGTGTTTCCATATCTAGAAGACTGGCTCCTCACCACCCCACCAATCACCTACTGGAAGAAGCCCTAGACTACACTCTCCTCACAGCACAACACCTAGGAATCATTATAAACTGGGAGAAGTCCAGCACAAACCCAGCACCATACTTTAGAATTCATCAGGGTACTATTGGACACGAGGAATTGCATGGCATCTCTTCCAGATCACAGATTTCAAACAATAAGGCAACAGGTTCAGCCACTGCTCTGTCACCACAAATCTTCTGCTCAGTCCATCCTCCAGATCTTGGGGTCAAGCCTCAATTACCATTGTTCCTCTGGCCAGATTCCACATGAGACTTCTCCATCTGTTGCTCCTCACTCAGTGGTACCCGTTACAACACCCTTTGTCTTTTCAGATAAGTGTATCTCAGAGATGCAAGTAAGATTTGCTCTGGTGGACGCCTCAAAACTCTCAACAATGGTCTCGCCCCTTCAGCCCTGAGAACCGAAGGCAACAGTGACCATGGATGCCTCCCTGATGGGGTGGGGAGGGCTATGTCAGGGAAACTCGGTCCAAGTCACCTGGTCAGAAACAGAGTTCCTTTTGCATATCAATGTCCTGGAACCGAGGGCGGTGCTACTAGTGTTGCAAGCATTCCATTCCATCCTTCCATCAGGGACTATTGTGATCCAATCAGACAACATGTCAGTGGTCTGGTACATCAATAAGCAAGGGGGCACCAGATTTTACCTGTTATGCCGAGAGGCCTTGAGAATATGGCAATGGGCGATAGCCTCCAACTGCTTTCTAATTGCAATGCACATTCCCGGGAGCTCCAATGTAATAGTGGACAAGTTGAGCAGGTGCATTCTACAACCTCATGAGTGGTACCTTAACCCTGTGATACTGGCAAAAATGTTCAACCACTGGGGCCAGCCTTGATGCAACCTATTCACCTCCCCAACCAACTACATCTGCAGCAGCTATTTTGCCATGATCCCCCCTCGGGGACAGTCACCGAGAAATGCTCTAGTCCACACTTGGCTCTCGGGTCTACTTTATGCCTATCCTCCTCTCCCCCTCATCTCCCAATTTCTGAAGAAAGCACAGCAGTTGAAAAGCAAAGTGATCTTCTTTGCTCCATATTGGCCTCGACAAGTCTGGTTCCCCTTTCTCTGTCCTCACCTGCTAGCTTGGCCATGGATCCTCAATCCATCCCCAGCATTGATCTCCCATCCTCAGGGACTGACTCACCCAAATCTAACAACCCTGAAGTTGACAGCTTGGTTTCTCCACTTCCAATGATTGCCAGGCAAGATAACCTCTCATCCCCGGTATGCAATATTCATATTGCATCTCATAAATCGTCCACCAGACTAATCTATCTCTGTAAATGGAAAAGGTTTTCTTTATGGGCAGTGAATAAACAGTTCAACCCCTTGTCAGCCCAGGTTTTAGTGGTTTTGGATTACGTATCACGTCTTTTCCACTCTGGGATGTTTGCCTCTACTATTCGTGTTCATTTAGCTGCCATTTCAAATTTCCACATTGGTTTTCAGGATTCTTCACTCATGTCAAATAGACTCTGTAAAACTTTCTTGAAGGGGGTTCTTCACCTAAAACCTCCCTTTAGAGAACCAGTATAACCTTGGGATTTGGCCTTGGTCCTACAAGCCCTAACAGCGCCCCCTTTTGAACCTGCATCTTCATGTGATTTAAAGTACTTCTCTTGGAAAACATTGCTTCTGGTTGCAATCACATCGGCCAGACATTTGTCAGAACTTCAAGCCTTATGCATTAAACGTCCCTGCCTTATCTTCCATAAGGATAGAGTATCACTGAGAATCAATTCTTCCTTTTTACCGAAATTGGTGTCAGAGCAGTCTATCAATCAGTCTATTGACCTTCCAGTATTTTTTCCTAATCATTCTAACAAGGCAGAGTATTGCCTCCACTCCCTGGATATTTATAGGCAAATATGATTATATCTGGATAGAACAAAATCTACCTGTAAATCAGATCAACTATTTCTAGCCTTTTCTGGACCAAGACTAGGTCATCCTGTCTCAAAAGTCACATTTTTTACATGGTTGAGAAATTGCATTACCTTTATCTATGACAAGAACAATATCACCTTGCCTGACAAAGTGAAAGCCCATTCTACAAGCTCTATGGCAACTTCAGCAGCTTTCCATGCTAGGGCTTCCCTCAGTGATATTTGCTCAGCTGGGACTTGGGCCAAACCATATACTTTTATCCTTCATTACAAATTTGATTTGGCCTCCAGAGGTAGAGCTTCTTTTAGCTCTGTGGTGCTCAGGAATGTCCTTCCATGAGGGCCACCCAGGGATACAGGTAGGTGGGTGTTAGATTTTATGAATATTAGTCTGAAATTAATTATGTTGTAAATATGCTGAAAGAAAAGGCTTGCTTAAATGCAGAAACAGAATTTAGTAATATGTGATCAGCAGTCATACTAAATGACCATGGCTTGGAAAAGGAATCTGCTGAATGGACATTTTTCCCTTACAGACTCAGAAACAGGATGTATGTAAGAGCAAAAATGCAAAATCTGCTTTTAAAGAACACTGACATGCTTTTCTGCATATAAAAAATGGACACAATATGTTTCCTAAAATAACAGGATGGACACAGTATGTTTCCTAAAACAACAGGATATGTTTATGACACTGTGACAATGTGTTTTCTCAAAAATGTGTTTTTCTGCATGAAAAACAGGATATGGCACAAGAACAGATGTTTTTATACAGAGATCCAAATAAAATACAGGATGTTCACACTGTCAGAAAAGCTGATCTCTGACAATGTGTTTTCTCAAAAATATGTTTTTCTGCATAAAAAACAGGATATGCTTATCAGCATTGGCACAAGAACATATGTTCATATACACAGATCCAAATAGAATACAGAACAACGTGTTTCCTCAAAAATATGTTTTTCTACATGGACATCAGGACACTGTTACAGGATATTCACACTGTCAGAAAAGCTGGTCTCTTACAAGACATTGTAAAACAAGGAAGATTAGTATTGTTTCTACAGGACTAAAACTGTATATAAAGAGCTGTATAAATCAAGTTATGTTAGAGGTATGGTAGGGACACAAGTCCTAAGGTAAATGTTATATCTCTCACATCATCTGTACTATATGAGAAGTAAAGTTGGAACAGTACTTTTAAGCTGCAACGTGGTTCCGTTTGGTTTATTATAAAAAGTTATTTGTTACTGCTCTCTAAAGTTGATGCTGCAAAGTATATTGTCTCATCAGTGTATATTCTGCAAGTTTCTGTATGCAACAGACTGTGAATGCAAATATAACCAGACTTTGAATTTTAGCAGAATCCAGCCAGCAAGATTGAATGTCTTAAGAACACTTCAAATCCCACAGCAAGAAGCAGCAAGCAATAAGAGCCATGTAATTTTTCAATGGCGAGGCAGCTGAGTGACTAGCTCCATATAATTTTTCAATGGCAAGCTAGCCTGCATTTGAACCTACAATCTGCATTCAAATGCAGGAGGAGTGATGGTAAGCCCTGCAGAGGGTCACTTCAGTCAAATTGCAGTAACTAACATTTGTACGTATGTGTAAATCCTAAACAGAAGTATTCCAGTTTATGCAGCTTGCAGTAGTAAAGTTTTTTAGACGTCTACAATCCGGAGTGAGACTAGTTCAAGAAATTCGCAGTGCCATAAATTCTTCAAGAAAAGGTGAATGTCCACTAGCACAGTAGTCCGCTGCCTGTTGTGCTTTCCCAGCTTCTCAAGTGACTCTGAAAAATTTCTATCCATCTGCAATAACAGCCTGATCACCTGTTTTCTTGCTAATGGGTAAGACTTTTTTCTGTGTCACATATTTAGTGTGGATGACGTTAACAGTTTGTATATTCTTACATAGTTTGTATATTCTTAGACAGTTTTTTTATTGTATGACAGCAGTATACGGTAGTCTAACCACGTTCAATATGCAGCAGGTCAAAAAAACAGTTCGAGAAAATCACTCACAACGTCTCCAAAGTTCAATATGCAGCAGATCAAAAAGCAGTTCGAAAAAATCACTCACAACGTATCCAAAGTATAAAGAAATATTTAATCCATGGAAAAAGAGTAAGCGCTTTCGCGTAGGGTTGCCTACGCTTCCTCAGACATAAAAACTTTTAAAAACTCTCCCACTTTTAAATCCAACAGGGCGGGAAGAGTACACTAATTAATTAAACAATCATTCAATCAATAAAAGTCATCTGCTATTCAAATTTCAGAATATTGACAACTGTTGCTAACACCGTATAAACAGCATCCTGAATGTAAGCATAACTCATTCATAACTTGTGATAAATATGAATCTTATTGCATAAAGCATATTCTTAATCATCGCGCTAATAAAACATTTTCAAAAAGCATTAAAACCAAAAGAATCATAAGTTTGTGAGTTCCATCAAGAGTAAACATTAAAATACATATAGATAAACCATGTAGAAAACATCAACAATAAGGTTGTAACATTGACATTTCTAAATGCGTCTGTTTATAGCTTGCATTCATAATAATTTAAAACAAACTCTACACCAATGAATAACTGTGAAGCAGTTTATGTATAATAAGGAAATAATCCCTTAGATGGTAAGATCGCTGGTAGTGTTATGTTTAAAAAGCCTGCATTCAGCAAAAATATTCGTTGCTAACAACCAAGATGTTCAAAATTGCCGTAACTAACATAAAATCATATGGCGTGTGATCACAGTAACTATCATTTTTAGAACTCACTGTGTCATAACTCTGATGGTAGGATACACATTTCAAAATAGTTAGGATGGTAGACTCCTTACTAAGACATGTGAATAAAAGTAAATTCTTGCCGTTAGTGATCTTTTACACAAGATCACGTCAATACGCAGATTAGCGTGCATGCTGTGGTTCGTTCAATTAAAGTGATACGCCCAGCTTAGTGACATTGTTCAGAACTCCTTGTTTAATCTACATTAAAACTTATATCATAACAAGGAGTTCTAAAGCTACGGTGATATACATCCAATAGTTAATCAAACAGTTCTTATTAATAAAATGAAACATAAAAGAGTTTACTGATCATAGAACCAATTCTTATCACATCAAATATGTTTAAAAGGTATATATTAAGTCTGCTTGTAAAAAACGTATATGCTTAAGCCAATTGGCTGGGCAAAAATGGACTAAATCACTAACTTTATTTATTTATTTATGTATCTAAAATGGGATATAAATTAAATACAGCATGTAATATCAAACAAATTAATTATTCCCTATACAAATAAATATCAGTGCACAAGGCATGAATGTGATGAATAAAACCAGTGGCAAATCTAAATATATAACTAAAGCCCTTGGTGCATAAACACTTATAAATGACTATAATAGAAATGTCATGTAATAAAACCTACGTATAAGTGAACCTCTGCATCATCAATAGGGCCAATACTAATAGAGTATGTAGTGTGAACTATAAACAATGATCTTATGTGACATCTAACAAATATGCAAACAGTATCCATATAATTGCTAGAATGTAAATATACACATGAACTTAACTGTGTTAAACACTATACATACAAAACCAATAGTTCTTGTTAATGAAGTATATAGGCATATATCAGCTGTATAAATAAAGAACTCATGTATATCCATATCGTTGCGAATCTCCAACTTTCATATGCATATGATTAATAACAAAAATCCAATGGTCATTTTAAAAGAATCAAGACATTACAAACATTACTGTGTTGAGAGGTACTCATATGCCAATGCAACTCAACTGGTGTCCATATGTTAATATAACTTCATTGGACTTAGCCATTTTCATGTAATGGTAATAGTGATACAAAAAACCTATTCAAAGTACTGAAAGATACAGAGGTTGTTGTGTTTCAACCGCTACTTCATCTAGCATAATGGAAAACTTATAGTGCCTATAATCTGGTACATTTATAATATAGGCTTAATAGTAATGAAATTATTCAAGCCTGGGTATAGATGTGCCCTCATTCTCAGGATCCAATTCAATTCAGCCTTGGCTAACCTGTTGGCTGAATCTCCACCTCTATGGTTCACCACCACAATCTCTAATACTCGAAACTGAAAGGACAAATGTGTAATGTGCTCTGTCAAATGCTTAGCCAGGGCATTATTCTCATTGCCCTTCCTGATGTCATATAGGTGATTGTAGATTCTATCACTAAGTTTCCTTTTAGTGAGGCCTATGTAGAAAGCTGTACAACTTGAACAATGGGCGAGATATATGACATTTTTTGTGTCGCAGGTAGCATGAAATCTAGTCAAAAACCTAAAATCCATGCAGGGATGTAAATAGTCCTGAACGGAAGTAATATACTTGCATCTATTGCAATTATTACATGGGTATGTTCCCAATTTCAAATTATTGCAGTTGGTACTATGGGCCCCAGATAGTGAATTATTACATAGGACCATTTTTAAGTTGTTACAGTTTCTATACAAGAACCGTGGTCTATTACCTATAATCTCCCTAGTTGCAGTATCTAATGCTAGCATATTCCAGTTTCGTGTAACTACCCCTTGAATTGATTTTACATCACTGGTGTATTTAACGATGTACCTAAGTGAGTCAGATGTTTGTACTTTAAACAATGTCCTATTCACATGGTGTCGAGAATATGTAGCTGCATTAGTTTCAGGGTTCAGGACCATGTTTCTGATGTCCTTAACCATACTGGATTTGTAACCTCTGTCCCTGAATAGAGTTTCCATCAGATCAGCTTCTTTCTCAATCAGTGATTGATCTTTACATAACCTTCTAAGTCTAATGAACTGACTTTTAACGATACCAAAGAACACATGCCTAGGATGCATGCTTTCATATCTGAGTATCGAATTCCTCCAAACTGGTTTTCTGTATAGGGTTGATGTAATCTGTCCATTCTCATTGATGTTAAGTGTCACATCTAAAAATGGAATGGATGAAGTAGAATACTCCTGTGTGAATGTTAGGAAAGTGGTGGTTGATTCTATCTCTGACCAGAGTGACTTAAAGTCTGTTTGTGTACCTTCCCAAATGATAATGATGTCATCTACAAAGCATTTGTACATTTTCACTCGCTTAAACATAGTATGTGTAAATACATGATCTAACTCCCAATCAAGGACCACTAGATTGGCATAAGAGTTGGCACAGGGTGTGCCCATGGCAACACCCCATTTCTGTAAGTAACTTTTTTCTTTAAATATAAAAATATTGTTGCTCAATACCAAATCTAGAAGTTGACAAATAAGTAAATTCCTATCTTTACTATATGTTGATTCTTTGGTGAGTATCTCATGAATAGATTGTATCCCTACTTCGTTGGGTATGCAGGTGAACAAATTTTTGACATCTAAGGTAATCAACAGGTATTCATATTGATCCACATCAAGTATTATGTTCCCTATACAGTCTAATAGCTGATACGTATCCCTAAGTATGGAGGGAAAGGACTCAACAATGGGTCTCAGTAAATATTCAATGAAGGCAGAGATATTGTAAGTAGCCCATCCTTCACCTGATACAATAGGTCTCATTGGTATTGGGGTGATGTTTTTGTGTATCTTAGGCAATCCCTTGATAATCGGAGTAATTGGGTTCTCAACATAAAAGAAATCATGAATTTCCTTACTTATCTGTCTACAAATGACCAAATCATATAAAGTATCATGTATATTATGAACTATACGATCAATGTCTTGCGTATATATTTCTTTATATGTGTTGATATCAGAGAGCATAGATAGCATAGTAACTGTATAATCAATAGTATTCATTACCACCACCCCGCCACCTTTATCAGCTGGTTTCACAATAATGTCTTTCCTATGTTTAAGTCCATTTAGTGCCTTATTCTCAAGTAATGTCAAGTTGTAATATGTAGGCTTGTTACCTTTGGAAGAGAAGAGCTCATAAAAATCATTTTCACAGGCTTTCAAAAAGCACTCTACATGACTAGGCATGTTCGGTAT
This sequence comes from Protopterus annectens, assembly GCF_019279795.1. Taxonomy (NCBI): domain Eukaryota; kingdom Metazoa; phylum Chordata; order Ceratodontiformes; family Protopteridae; genus Protopterus; species Protopterus annectens. The sequence continues at coordinate 1,877,218,756 of NC_056728.1, read as the reverse complement.
AAAAGTACTCTTTGATTTAAACCGAAAACTTGGGATGTCATATGTGTTATTCCTCGGTTGATCTCTAAACAACAGTTTCAGTGATAGTCTACGACAAAACAATCTTAAATCAATGAGTGTCTCACTCAAAATGCCAGTAGTAGCTGGAATAAAATTTAAGCCTTTACTTAATATACTGATTTCAGTGTCATCCAGGTCAAAATCAGATACATTATATACCAAACTAGTCAATGCCTTGCTCTCCTTGTCAGTCCAAACCTCTCTCCTGATGGTTTCCTTTTTCATGGGCCTCTGCTGTTGGATCGCCCTCTGTTCTGATAGTTCTGTTTGACCGGGTAAGGTAAAAAATGATTACCGTCATTAATTGGGGCCTTAGGGATAGCTCCAAGTGTAGAGACAGCATTCTTATCCAATAAAGCCAATTCGATGGGTGGTGGGGTACCTATCCCCATGGACTCGGTATATGTGTTACCAGTTGGTCCTGCTGACGAAACATCTCTATTATCCAATGTCCTGGATATAGATGAAGACAATGCATCAGGTACAGAAATTTCGGATGAATCACTGTTGGTTACATTCACCGATGTGACATTATTGGTGGAAGTACCACCTTCATTATTGTTAGCATTGTTATATGTTCTAGGCCAAACAAAAATCTGGCCACACTGAAAGTCATTATAATCTCTCATCAATTTCTTTTGTTTGATCTGTTTAAGCCTGAAACTGAAGGCATTAACCTGCATACAGATGTTCCTTAGCTTATTGGTACAAAACTCAGAATTAAACCGCTCAGTTATTTCTTTGTGGGTCGCATCTGCTTTACTGTGAAGTTCAATTTCCATAGGCTGAAAATATTGGATCAGTAGTTTCATGTACCTGAAACCAAGTCTATATTTAGGTCCTGCCATTGTTTAAGCAGGGTTGGGTGGCTATCCCCATACGAGGGCATGCAAAAGACTCGCATGCCCCTGGGTACCACCTTAAAATGTAGACAGGCTTCTAGGTGTAGCCTTTGCCACACCAGACGTTGCAATTCGTAAAGATCATCTTCTAAGGATTTACTCAGAGTGAAAAAATCATTTAAATTCTCACCATTTGTAAATTCACTGGCTGCCTCATTGGCATTCCCAAAGTCCAGAGTCAATAAAGGGTTAATATCATGATGTAAAATGCTCTCCCATGAGCTAGTTCTGTCCCTCGTCTCCGGCCTATAATGCAGCTCAATGTCTGGTATTTCCATCGTGGGTATGGAGCTGTAACAGATAAGCAGGAATCCAAAAAAACACACAGGAAACAACCCCAATACTGAATAGACACACCGTCAAGATGTAGAAACAGTATGACAGCAGTATACGGTAGTCTAACCACATTCAATATGCAGCAGGTCAAAAAAACAGTTCGAGAAAATCACTCACAACATCTCCAAAGTTCAATATGCAGCAGATCAAAAAGCAGTTCGAAAAAATCACTCACAACGTATCCAAAGTATAAAGAAATATTTAATCCATGGAAAAACAGTAAGCACTTTTGCGTAGGGTTGCGTACGCTTCCTCAGACATAAAAACTTTTAAAAACTCTCCCACTTTTAAATCCAACAGGGCGGGCAGAGTACACTAATTAATTAAACAATCATTCAATCAATAAAAGTCATCTGCTATTCAAATTTCAGAATATTGACAACTGTTGCTAACACTGTATAAACAGCATCCTGAATGTAAGCATAACTCATTCATAACTTGTGATAAATATGAATCTTATTGCATAAAGCATATTCTTAATCATCGCGCTAATAAAACATTTTCAAAAAGCATTAAAACCAAAAGAATCATAAGTTTGTGAGTTCCATCAAGAGCAAACATTAAAATACATATAGATAAACCATGTAGAAAACATCAACAATAAGGTTTATTATAAAAAGTTATTTGTTACTGCTCTCTAAAGTTGATGCTGCAAAGTATATTGTCTCATCAGTGTATATTCTGCAAGTTTCTGTATGCAACAGACTGTGAATGCAAATATAACCAGACTTTGAATTTTAGCAGAATCCAGCCAGCAAGATTGAATGTCTTAAGAACACTTCAAATCCCACAGCAAGAAGCAGCAAGCAATAAGAGCCATGTAATTTTTCAATGGCGAGGCAGCTGAGTGACTAGCTCCATATAATTTCTCAATGGCAAGCTAGCCTGCATTTGAACCTACAATCTGCATTCAAATGCAGGAGGAGTGATGGTAAGCCCTGCAGAGGGTCACTTCAGTCAAATTTCAGTAACTAACATTTGTACGTATGTGTAAATCCTAAACAGAAGTATTCCAGTTTATGCAGCTTGCAGTAGTAAAGTTTTTTAGATGTCTACAATCCGGAGTGAGACTAGTTCAAGAAATTTACAGCGCCATAAATTCTTCAAGAAAAGGTGAATGTCCACTAGCACAGTAGTCCACTGCCTGTTGTGCTTTCCCAGCTTCTCAAGTGACTCTGAAAAATTTCTAGCCATCTGCAATAACAGCCTGATCACCTGTTTTCTTGCTAACTGGTAAGACTTTTTTCTGTGTCACATATTTAGTGTGGATGATGTTAACAGTTTGTATATTCTTACATAGTTTGTATATTCTTAGACAGTTTTTTTATTATTAACATGGATATTATTTATAATTCATGCAGGAGTAAACCAAACTTTAGTAAATTGTTATGTTGGTATACACAGCACATTAGTAAATGTAAAACCTTATTAGGGCAGGTTGATAGTAAGGCATTTTGCAAATGTATTACAATATTTGACTGGTATCTCAAAGAAAACCATGTAAAATATGACAAATGTTTATTGTGTGCTTCAACAAAAACTGCATTTTGTGTATTATGCCATAAAATAATATTACATCATATTGCTAAAAAAATAGACTGTAAAGACAGATCTGAAGAATTAACTAAGGGTAAAGTGCTTCCATTACATTCTGATGTTAAACAGTTATGTCCTGTCACCACATGTGAGTCAAATCAGTTACTGGTAGAACCCCTAGTACATTTTGTTACAAAGGAATGTAGTAAACTTCTAAAAGACAGACATAATGAGTTCAGGAAGCTTAGACAAGTTATACATACATCTTTTCAAAAGTGCATAGGAGTTTCAAATTCAGCAGAACAGCTTACTAAAGAGTGTCAGAAAGACCATGCAACATTACTGGAAATTCAACAGAAGTTGCAGGATAAAGGAAATAAATTAGCTGAACTGACAAAGACTGGGAATTTCCTACATACACAGTTAATCTGTGCAAAAGAAATATATTTTATAATATGTTTATGTTTTGAAAATGGTTAAACATACATGGTAGGATGGTAGGATCTGATGTCTGGACAAATCATTCTTAAATGTTTTACTTTCATTCAGTTAAAGCAAGACATCTATCAGTACTACAGTAAAGTAAAGCATATGAATGCCATTCATTAGCATAGTCAAAAGGTAAACAAAATTGTTCTAGTGTATTATAATATATAAATTAAATAAAAATAGATGAGTAAAATTTAAAGTCACAAGACATGACATGCTTGTATAAAGATATACATATACAAGACAGACATGCATGTGTGTTCTTTTCATCTAGAGTACATCTGTTACAATACACAAGAATAACAGGCAGACAACAGCAAATATAAATAATATAAATATAAATGTGTTGGTTAAACTAATATCTATTTTGTTTTTTACAATTTGTTTATAATTATATAGTAACACCAAACAGTTAAAGTTCTGAATTTTAAAAAGAAAATCACAGATGGTATTATTCAAACAGTTTTTGTAAAATTAATGGCAGGACAGTTAAATAGTTAAATAAATAAAAAAAATAAAAAAATATACTGAAATCCATGTAAGGTAATTGTAAAATGATGTCTATTTATGTTGTATAAATGCATAGTTATGCAAATCACAATCACATTAAAGGAAAAATGCCAAAAGAATTAACTATAGTTTACAGAGTATGAAATGTAAGCTCAGACCTTCCTAGACTGAATGAAAAGTTACAGGAAATGCTGGAAAGATAAGATAAACAACAAGACTGGTTGCCAGATAAGTAGCTTGAGTTTTTCTAAAGCATTATTGTTATTAAAACATACTTGTTAAAATGTTTACAAGCAACACTATTTAGTAATTGTCATAAAATGCCACAATTGTGCATAGATGTCACTTATAATCTGTTTGCAAGTAAATGTTAAAAGAACAAAAAAGAAAAAAAAACCTCAGTTGCATCAAGTACAGCCAGCAAATGGGCTATAGTATACATACAGTTCAAATCAATTGTGCAGGAGGGTGTAAATACCTACTAGAGGTAATATACAGTGAAAGCTTTATTTAGTAACCTAATAAAATAAATGTATAACCAAAGTGTTGAGCTGACATACATTCTATTCTCACAGCATAGGGCAGGTAAACAGTGCTGAAGTACTACAGGGGGAGGGGTACTTTCTCAGTTTTACACTGACTGTATAAGGGGAGGGTACTTTCTCACTTTTACACTGACTGTATAAGCTATACTGCACAAGGGTCTGAAATAAAGCTACAGAAAAAAATAAACAACAAGGGTCTGAAATAAAGCTACAGAAAAAATAAACAACAAGGGTCTGAAATAAAGCTACAGAAAAAATAAACAACAAGGGTCTGAAATAAAGCTACAGGAAAAATAAACAACAAGGGTCTGAAATAAAGCTACAGAAAAAATAAACAACAAGGGTCTGAAATAAAGCTACATAAAAATAAATAATAAGGGTCTAAAATAAAGCTACAGGAAAAAATATCTCATTCCTTCTTGACAATACTCTTTTATGGGGAGGGAAAAACAGGTATTAGTGTATTAAAAATACTGGTAAACTGGATTAAACCTGACAGGATAAGATACTTTACAAGTTGTTAATAGCTATCATAATGGTTATTATTGTATTGTTTAGTATTAAATTGTATTTACAACCTGTTAAATTGTAAAGCTATACAAGAGATAGTTTAAAAAACAAGAGATGGCTTAAAATTGATAAAGCTATACAAGACAGAATAAAGATATGCAAAATGCATAAATGTTTCTAATAGCAAGAATGGTCACTATTTTTAACATGTTTTTGGCAAAACAATGTTGGTATAAAAAAGCATGAATATTTTTGATTGCTGAGTATGTAGTTTAAAATAACAGGACATATCAGTATCAGTTCCACTAGATATTTCTAAAGAGACAAACATTTTCCAAGATTTTGCTTAATATTAATGTTATTAAATTTGTAAGATTAGACTAAATGTACTTTACAGTCTTTGTATGTACAAATGTAGAACATTTCAGTACAAATGATAGTCTTTGTATGTACAAATGCAGAAAAAATCAGTACAAATTAAATGAATGTCTAGTAATAAATATGTGTGAAAAAACATGTTTTAAAAAATTGGGTCCAGTATACCTAGTAAATTGAAATGCATAAATAGCAAACATTCTGTGTAAATACATACTGTACAGGATACATTGTAATAAGTTCAAAACTAATTTGTCAAGTTGTAATATCACTGGTTTTACCCCAGTAAAATAATTGCTTTCAAATAAGTATTATCTAAGCCCAGTTCAGTACTTTATGTTCACTTCACTGTCAATCAAGATGTTAATGGGCAGTTCAAAGACATGACCACAATGCTATGGTTAAAATGACATTGAAACTGTATATTTTCAGCAGTGTATAAATGCTTGCAGTAGCACATGGTTACTGTCTCTCATAGTTAATTTAACAGCTGCAAAGAGTTAATGGAACAGTTCTGTCATAAATTAAATTCTGTGATTGCAAAAGAATAAATTTATCAAGTTAAACTAAAGCAGACACAGCTCATAACTGATAAAATATTTTCACAGAATGGTCTGCAAAAGAAAAAGTTGTTAAATACATTCAGTTTTTGTAGTAATACTTAATATCATTGTATTAACTATGTAAAATTGCATTTTGATTTGTTGTATCAAACTAAAGGTTTGTTTCTTAATGTGTTTTCTATATAAAATGTTTTGAGTATGTTTAAAAACAGAGGGAATTGTTAGATTTTATGAATATTAGTCTGAAATTAATTATATTGTAAATATGCTGAAAGAAAAGGCTTGCTTAAATGCATAAACAGAGTTTAGTAATATGTGATCAGCAGTCATACTAAATGACCATGGCTTGGAAAAGGAATCTGCTGAATGGACATTTTTCCCTTACAGACTCAGAAACAGGATGTATGCAAGAGCAAAAATGCAAAATCTGCTTTTAAAGAACACTGACATGCTTTTCTGCATATAAAAAATGGACACAATATGTTTCCTAAAATAACAGGATGGACACAATATGTTTCCTAAAACAACAGGATATGTTTATGACACTGTGACAATGTGTTTTCTCAAAAATATGTTTTTCTGCATGAAAAAACAGGATATGGCACAAGAACAGATGTTTTTATACAGAGATCCAAATAAAATACAGGATGTTCACACTGTCAGAAAAGCTGATCTCTGACAATGTGTTTTCTCAAAAATATGTTTTTCTGCATAAAAAAACAGGATATGCTTATCAGCGTTGGCACAAGAACATATGTTCATATACACAGATCCAAATAGAATACAGAACAATGTGTTTCCTCAAAAATATGTTTTTCTACATGGACATCAGGACACTGTTACAGGATATTCACACTGTCAGAAAAGCTGGTCTCTTACAAGACATTGTTAAACAAGGAAGCTTAGTATTGTTTCTACAGAACTAAAACTGTATATAAAGAGCTGTATAAATCCAGTTATGTTAGAGGTATGGTAGGGACACAAGTCCTAAGGTAAATGTTATATCTCTCACATCATCTGTACTATATGAGAAGTAAAGTTGGAACAGTACTTTTAAGCTGCAATGTGGTTCCGTTTGGTTTATTATAAAAAGTTATTTGTTACTGCTCTCTAAAGTTGATGCTGCAAAGTATATTGTCTCATCAGTGTATATTCTGCAAGTTTCTGTATGCAACAGACTGCGAATGCAAATATAACCAGACTTTGAATTTTAGCAGAATCCAGCCAGCAAGATTGAGTGTCTTAAGAACACTTCAAATCCCACAGCAAGAAGCAGCAAGCAGTAAGCAGAGAGAGCTCAAAATATTTTTTCAGTGGGGACTCTGTCCTATCAATAAGGAATGAATGAAGATTAATAACATCAGATAAAGAAGTTATGTCTTACCATAGCATTCCATCTGTGTTGTTGATCTTCGTTCATGCATTACTCCCCACCCTCCATCCCCCTCCAGAGGTTCCTAGTTGATCTCATATACTCCTTTACTGTAGGTCTGTTATGACCAGGGGTAGCCTCTACTTGTATCTATCAACTTGCAAACTCAATCTAAGGTAACAGGGAGCAGAGCATTCTGGGTAGGATCTTGGCTAGAGAGTTTTTGGCTGACGCGAGCTTGATATAAGGCCGGCTCGGTTCAGAGGATGGAACTGATAACCCATCAGTAATTAATGAATGAAGTTCAACAACACAGATGAAATGTTATGGTAAGACATAACTTCTTTTTCTGAAGTTATAAATAACATCAGTCATGCAGCTTCTGACTGCCCCCAAAATATGAACAGCAATGTGGCATGCCAAGACCAAAGACAAACTTACTGTGTACATATTAACACTCCATCTGGGATCCACATGGCATCATGTTGCACAAGGCACAGTGGTTGGCTGAAAGTTTAAAACTGATGATACCAACATATACAACAGCAGCTGTTGTCCTGTGTCCTGGAACACTTGACAGCAACTTACCACACTAAAAAATAGAATGGAGAAAACACAGGTCTATATTATATTCTTGAAAGCTGACAATATCGAAGTTGATATTGTCGACACAAGAATAGCAAAAGTACACAACATCGAACGTGTAAACAGAAATCTCTGTAAGGGGAGATTTCCATTTACTGCAATGTAGTGTGGTCTCGGAGTTGCTATATTTAAGTAGCGGGGTGTGTGGGAGTGAATGGGGTCTTTCCCCCCTGCTTAAACCTGTTAGGGTACTTTTTTCTTTTTTTTTTTTTGTTGTTTTTATAAGTTCGATGTTTGAAGACATCGACCATATGGTGTCGACCATATGGTGTTTGATGTTTTCAACCATTGATCTTATAATATAGACCCAAAAAACACACACACCTGAAATCACCTTCAATTCTTCCTTCCCTGTATAAGGCCTGTTATGAACAGGAACCAAGCACAACACTTCAGAGGAGTATGTTTAGCATTGTATGACATTATGCCTGGTTTCTACTGAGCAGAGACTCTACCCAAAAGGGTGGGGTGAAACTAACATTCACAACACTAAGTTGTTAATGTACCAAGGACAGTCAAAAAAATAAATGAATTAAAAAAAATTGCTTCAGCGGACAAAGCAATGTTTGTATTACTCTGTAATGAGTGAGTCCTAAACTTCATGTACTGATAATCAAAATGGAGACACATATCCATTGCTGAAGCCTTCCTGTGCCCTGAAAGAGGGCTCTTCAAATTATCTGGGGATATAGAGAGCTGAGTATATTTTTCTGGCACTTCAGAGTTATGTACTGGTAATTGTTGTTTGACTAATTTTATATTATTGCTGGCTGACTTCAGAGTTGTGCACTGTTATTTTTGCTTCACTGTATAGTTTTTCAGATCTCTGCTGAAGGTGCTGGTATTCCCATATCCACCCTCTCTATTCCTGTGTTGTTGTTTAAATTTGGAGGTTTTTACAGTTGCCCGCCCCCACTGTAGATTTGATCTGGGACACTCTCCCCAGTCCCATCTCTTTACCTCATTCTGCCTAATAGACTCCATCTGCATTGTTTTTAGTCATTTTTAATTTAATTGCATTTGTTAAACTGTTTGGTCTAACATTGCTACATACTCAAGTGTGCTAGCTTGCACGGCATTTGAATTGTTTTGACTGCTGTTTTAGCTACTTTTCTGTATATACAAAAAAAAAATACCTTTCCTGTAACTAGTGTGGTCCAGATTCATATTTGCTGGATCCAAGACTGTATGTAAGCTTCTGAGCCCCCCCCCCCCACAAGCTTTCTGTGTTGGAGGGAAGCCTTCTAGCTTATCAGTGGGAGTGGTAAGCACTAGGTAACCTATCTACCACATAAGGAGTGGTTCTGGCCCATAAATTGTAGTTATTGCCGTTTGGGCAGTTTTTCCATATCTCTCAACTTTCTGATTTAAAAGCCCCATTTGCGCTTGTTTCCCCCCTTTCCTGTAACTAGTTTAGTCCAGATACAGATTCTTACTTTTTGCACTTTGTTAGATAAATTGTTAAAATCAGACTGTAAAAATCATTAGGCATTTTAAAATGACAGTCAATAACAGACAGTAATGCAGGAAACTCAGGTATCTACTGTATACGTATACTCTAATGTACATTAGGAGGCAAAAAACCATACACAAACTTGTACAGAATTTTGTCTAACTTTATTCAGGAAATACCTGCCATTTTATATGTTTTACAATCAGCTTTTGCCCACCTCACTGACGTGGTCAGTGACAGGGTCTTTACATCATAGTAACTTATGAAAAAGTGCTGAGATAGTGTTTTTCAAAAATCTTTTTCCCATGAGAATATTACAGCCTTGCAAAGCACCTGGTCAACCACAATGTCCTTCCGAGGATATAGCCAATTCAAGGCTCTTAGATTAGCTCGAATACAATGGATGAATGTCTCTTTAATACATTTCTTTGTCTCTCTGTTCGCCAGCTGGACATTATCTCTGATAGTGCGCACAAGGCCATTCTTCTGGTGGAAGCAGGAAAAGTTATACATGCACACAGATTCATTATTTTCTAACTTTGCAAAATAATCTTTCATTGACAGACATGAGCCAGCCGAGCTGGTTACTGTCAGGGTCAAGTTTCTAATCACACTGCAGCTATGCTTCAAGCGATAATATGCAAGTTCATTTCTACTACCATTCTAGTAAAACAGAATTAAATGCATTACATATTATTCTATTTTTCAATCTTTGCACTTCATATATGTTCAAGTACATTTATATATGTCTGACCACACAGTTTTATATATGTCTGAATGTTTGAATACATATTTTCCTAACAGCTTATATGTGAATACATATTTTTCTAACATTCTCCCTCCTGTTAATGCATTTCATTCTATTAGAAACATAAACAATATTATTTCATTTCTTAGCTTTTTCCCTTTGAGGACTTTCAGCTAAGCTAGTCATTGGTTTTATATTTCAGAAAAAGCATCATCTGAAATTAATCTTTCAATTTCAACACTTTGGTAAAAAGTTTCAGTAACAGATATATCAACAAATTTTCGATTAATCTTTTCATGCAGGGAATTTCACAGTAAACACATGCTCCTATTAGGAGTATACCCACACAAATAGCAATTAAATGTTCAATAGGATGGAACCCCACCCCCCAAACAGATTCTGGAAAAAGTCCGTCAGTGGGTTTGGGTCTGGTTTAGTCATTGCTGATACTTGCTGAATTACCTCTAGGTGGTTATTTGTCTCGTGACGATCCTCAGGGATAAAAGCACAGCATTCTTCTTCGTGTACCACCTCTTGCCGCTAGGGTGAAGCAAAGAGCCATTCGATTTTGTAGCACAACAGTTCTTATTGCATTCAGTTCATCAGTCACCAATTCTAGGGTGGAAAAAGTTGCATTGCTCATGGCTTCTTGACAGCTTCCTCAGCTCCCAGATCGATTTGACTGCTCCATAGGCTGGTGGTATTCCTGCCCTGGATATAACACTGTTGCCCAAGTCCATATGAGTCAATTTACTTTTGTCTTTCACTGAATTATGGTCTTTTCAACCAGCTTCGATTTTACCAACTGGATTCACAGGTTTCTTTAACTGGACCTTCAGATTTTCGAGCTGTTTTCCTTACGTTTCGTATCTTACCCAAAGGTAATTCTGCAGTATGTCTTATTGCTGAAACCAGATAACCCAAAAAACAACTGCCGGACCAATTCTCAGGTAACCATTCATATGCCTTTTTCCCACAAATAAAATCATTACTTTGGTACTAATACGTGTTATCCCTGCATGAAACATTTTTCTATCCTTAATAGACAATTGCTTAGTTAAGACTGGATTGTCACATACTGCATTTAATGTAGTTTTCATTGAACTCAGATATGAATCATAGTTAGTATTACAAACAGTACCCCCACTTTTGACTTTAATGTAACATTTATAAGACATTATTATATTACCATTACTCTAGCCCACCTGGAGGGTATCACTTTCGTAGAACATACAACTCCTTTTTGTGTGACAGGTAAAAATAAAGCTATTTTGTCCTGTGATCTCACAGTTTCTGTATCAAGAAAACTTTTCCAAGTCTCATTTTATTCCCAGAGGGACAGTGGACATTAACAGTCTCTTATATGTTGTTGGTATAGCTGTACAAACCCAGCAATTTGAAATGTGCATAGTTTCTGTATGCACAAGCTTCATGGTCAGGTATGTGTTAAAGTTTGGATGCCAGTCTATAAACAGTTCATCACGTCTTCTCACTTTTACTTGTGTGGTTGAGTGCAGGGAAAAACCACAATAAGAGAAAAATTGTCACACTTATAGTCAACAAATGCAAAGCCAACAAAATAATTATGCAATAGTTCTGGGGTTGCTCTGCTTTTCTATTTGCTTTACTCTTGGCCATTTTGCCCTTGTATATCAAATTGAAAGTTCTTTGTTTTTGTTCTGTCTTTCATCTGAAAAAGAGTTAAACTGCAAAACAGATTTATTCATTAACAGTTTCTTTATATAATTAGCTAATGAACTGTCAGCCTCCTGCTCTGCAGGCATGAGAGCTTTCCACTGTGGCACATAATATGCCCTTCCAAATACTACTTCAAAGGGGGTCAAGCCCTTTACATTTAGAACTGTTCTCATGCTCAGCAATGCTAGAGGTAAACAGCAAATCCAATTCTTCTGAGTCTCACTCATCAACTTCCTTAACTTGTTTTTTAAAATCCCATTGTACCTCTCCACCAGTCCTGCTGACTGTGGGTGGTAAGCACAGTGATTCCTTAAGGAAATCCCAAAAAAATCTCCCAAGTTGTTGAATTGTCTGATTGACAAAATGTGTCCCATTGTCACTATAGATTCTTTCCGGTATGCCAAATCTAGGAATTATTTCCTTTACTAGGGCCTTTGCCACTGTTGCTGCATCCGGATTCCTGGTTGGAAAAGCTTCTACCCATTTTGAAAACATATCTATGATCACTAAACAGTATTTCTTTCCTTCACATTTATTCAACTCTATGAAGTCCATACAAATAGTATGGAACGGATATGGTGGTGTAGGGAAACTCCTTGCTTGTTTTAAATGCTCCTTGTGCATGGTGCTTGTTACAAGTATGACAAGCTGCACAAAATTTTATTGTATAATTTATGTATCCATATATTTGGAATATTTTATTTACTAACTGTACCATCCCCCCTGTTGAGACATGGCTCTGCCCATGGCTCAACAAAGCTGCATATTTAAATAAATTAGACGGCAATATTGTTTTTTTTCTTTTGGAAATGTACAGTCCATTTTCAAAAATTGCACCTTGTTTTACCCAGTTTTGTTTTTCTGCTTTTGTAGTAAGCATTTGCATTGTTTTTAACATGTCTAAATCTAAAATCTCAAAGGGTTGTAATTTTTCATTTAAAAATAAAGTTTCTGAGTCTGAGGCTGCTTGCTTTGCAGCTGCATCAGCTCGTGCATTACCTTTTGAAATCTTATCCTGTTGTTTTGTATGAGCTACACATTTACAAATAGCTACTTTGGTAGGCAACTGAATAGATTCTAATAGCTCTAAAATAAATTGCGCATGATTAATAGGTTTTTTACTGGATGTAATCATCCCTCTATTTTTTTTATTGTTGTGCAAACACATGCACTGTAGAAAAAGCATACTGATTATCAGTATATATGTTCACTTTTTTGCCTTTTACAAAAATACATGCTCCTGTCAAAGCTACCAGTTCTGCTGCTTGAGCATACAAGTTGTGTGGCAAAGTTTGTGCTTCTAAAATTTTAGTGTCTGTAACTACTGCATACCCCACCAGATTTTTTTCTGTAGGACCCCTTCTGCATGAGCCATCCACGTAATATGTCACCTCAGCATCATCCAAGGGCATATCTGTAAGATCTTGTCTAGGTAAAGCTAACTGTTCATATGAGGTTGACTCAGCAGTATGGTCATACATGAAAGATGTCTAGCAGGAGAAAGGTATGCAACTTTTTCTTGTAGCAGAATTATTGCAACTGCATGAGGCATTCTCAATGTGAGAGGGTGGAATAACACCACTGAGGCTGAAGCCTGCACTGCCATTGTTGCTGCAACTACTGCTTGTACACAGTGAGGCAAAGATTGCACCACTGGGTCTAACTGTGATGAATAGTAAGCTATGGGGCATTGCTTATCCCCATGTTGTTGCTTTAATACTGATGTCATGTACCATTGCTTACAATCTATGGTGTAAAAAAAACGTTTGTGATAACTTGGAAGTCTTAAAACTAATGAAGAAGCTATTAACTGCTTCAACCTGCAGAAAGCCATTTCTGCTTTTGTTTTCCATCGTAAAATAATTTGGTACCCAGCTTCAACAAAAATTAGTTGTACCTAAGAAAGACATTATTTCTTTTTTAGTTGTTGGTTTGGGTGCTTGCAAAATTGCTGTTTTTTTTTTTTTTCTCTTTTCCATTATCTAGTATTTTACCTTTATTGAATATCACATATCCCAGGTATCTAACCTGTGTTTTTTTTTTCCAAAGTTGTAACTTATTTCTGTTTACTTTGTGTCCTTGTATTACTAAAAATTTTAATAATGCTACTGTATTCACCCTGCACTGCTGCTGGGTGCTGCTAGCAAGATGTCATTTACCTAAAGTAAAATTTGACTACCTTCTGGTGGGGTAAATCCTGCCAGGTTGCTTAGCCATTTTTTTATGCAAATATTATTGGGCTCTCACAATATCCCTGTGGTAGTCGAGTATATATATACCTTTTACCCTGAAATGTAAATGTAAACCAATATTGACTATCAGGATGTATAGGTATTGAAAAGAAAGCATTGCTTATCTCTACCACAGTAAAATACTTCTGTTGTGGCTTTAAATCATTCAACAAGGTATGTGGGTCTGGCACCGTTGGTGCTCTAGGTATTACTGCATTATTTACAGCTTATAAATCTTGTACCATCTGCCATTCCCCGTTTGCTTTTTTAACAGGAAATAGGGGTGTATCACATGGTGAATCAGGAGATTCCACCAGTACTCCTTTTTTGAGTAATGCTGCTTATTATAGGCTTAATTCCTACTTCTGTATCCTTTCTCAAAAGGTATTGTCTTTTCTGTGGTCTAAAAGCTGACTTTGGGGTAATTGTAACTGGTCCTGCTGTTTGAATAAGCCCTACATCTAACTTGCCTGTTGACCACAGAGTTGTTGGAATTTTACACAAGGCCTCTTTTTTTTCCTTTTAATAAAAATGCTAATCAGCTGTCCTTACTAGGTTGCAAGTGTACAGCTGTATGTGTCTGTGTCAACCAATTTAGTTTTTTGTTTTTGTATCCCTTGTTTTGACATTTTTAAATCAGTCTGTTTTCCCATTTTGTTACCTTTTTTTTTTTAAGTCTGCCCATTTAACACTTTTGTTTTTTGTCAAGCTGACATGTGGCAGTCTATTGGACTTATACAATCTCATGAACTCCTGAGGTAATGAACAGCTTACTACACTGTTTCCCTCAGTATCCCAACATAAAGTTCGTAATATTAATCTGTCAGCAGGATTCTTGCTTATATTCCTTATCAGGTCCTGGTGTGCTACAGTAGTATAGAGTACAATGTAACAAGTGCTGCTGATCAGTGTCAAGGGAGGGTACCTTACTGATGGCTACGTTTATCAGTTTTTTTGGTTACTGCCCTTGGACCAGTCATAACTAGGTCCTGGCTGTACCAATAATAGGCTCTACCCTCTGATCACACCACAAAAGCATCCATTTGTCTTTGTGCTTCCATACCCTGCATGGTAGGAACTACTGCTATGCCAAATATCTGCACAAGGTCTCTTCCCAGTAAGTTTACTGGATATTTTTGCAGAAACTACAATTTTACTTTTCTGAGTCATACCTGAAACAGGGTCAGTTATTGCTATATTATGGGAAAGTGGTTCCCTGTATAGCTGTCCATTTGCTGCTTTTACTAATATATAATCAGGTGATTCAGAATGTTTTGGTAACTTGGAGGGGTGTATCAAAGTCCGTGACGCTCCTGAGTCACACAGGAATTTGACTTTCCTTTCCTCCACCAGAAGTGTTACTTCTGGTTTTGTATCTGCTAGGTAGAGCTCCAGGCTCAACAATGCTAAATCTAAAATTTTATTTTCATTTTTATCCTCTACATCTGTTTGTACTTCCTCTATTCCCTCTACTACATTTACATTTTCTTTTTGTTTATTAACCTTTCCTGATGATTTTTGGTTATTATCACTATCATATAGTCAGTCCACATCTCCTTTATCTTCTGTCATTGCTTTCTTATTTTGTTTATAGTCCCTAGCTAGATGCCCTTTTTATCTGACTGTAATACAAATACTTCAGCTCCGTCTTCAACAGTGAAGACTTGTGCCTTTTCTTCTTTTACTATTAAAGTGTCTTTCAGTACATCTAGCATACTCAAGTAAGGCTTGCAGCCTGCTTGTTCAGTGATCTATCATATGCCTTGTAATAAAGCTACTGATAGAGGCAATGCAACCTTTTAAAAATGCATTTTTTTAATTGTTGTTTAAAGCATTTTAATAATCTAGCATAATATCCATCTACTGTCTCATTTTCCTGTTGTATGCATTAATTAACGCAAGTCCAGTCTGCTCTAAGTTTTCATTTTTCAGAGATTCTGTCTGTCAGACCTTTCACTCTGTTGTCTAAAAATGTTTCAGAATTTTTTAAGCTTCTGTTTTTTTACAATTTGCTTCCTCAATCCACCTATGTGCTTGAGGTATGCCTAGTTGGTGCTGTTTTTCTTTTGCCTGACGCCCTGCATCAGATTAAAGCTTGTTTAAGGAGTTTAACTAGTGAAAGTTTATCTAGTTTACTATCAAATTTATAGTTGTTAACACATTTTGCAAAATATCTCACATTATCTGCTTACTGCAATTGCATATGCTTCACATTATCCGTTAGGGGCGGATCTCGTGATCTCTTAGTGCACTGATCTCCCATGTCTTAAAAAGACTGTTACGTAACCCTTCTCTTGTACCACGTGGTATCTTATTTCCCTATATCCACAGTAGTGTCTAGAATGACTGTTTACTTTGCTTTGTTATTCCCCTGATCTATGACCAAAGATACAATACTTCGACTCTCTCTCTCCCTGCTATCACAAACCTTAGCAATAGCACAGTGTAACCTGGTCCCTGATCTAAAACAAAGACAAAGAGGGAAATTCTTCTTACCTGAGCCTCCCGCTTTATGACTGTCTTTTTTCTTGGGGCCCAGTCTTCCGCTTTTCAGCCACAGATCAGAAAGTGGACAGCCTCTTTACACACAACAATTCAGTCGGAGGTCTTTTCACTTTAAGAAGAACCATTTTGTTTTGGCAGCTTCTCCTGCGCAGATTTATCACCACTCATGCACTCTGACCTGCAGCTTACCAAGGGAATTCCGGCTTTAGAAGGACCAAAATGTTAGATAAATTGTTAAAATCAGACTGTAAAAATCATTAGGCATTTTAAAATGACAGTCAATAACAGACAGTAATGCAGGAAACTCAGGTATCTACTGTATACGTATACTCTAATGTACATTAGGAGGCAAAAAACCATACACAAACTTGTACAGAATTTTGTCTAACTTTATTCAGGAAATACCTGCCATTTTATATGTTTTACAATCAGCTTTTGCCCACCTCACTGTCGTGGTCAGTGACAGGGTCTTTACATCATAGTAACTTATGAAAAAGTGCTGAGATAGTGTTTTTCAAAAATCTTTTTCCCATGAGAATATTACAGCCTTGCAAAGCACCTGGTCAACCACAATGTCCTTCCGAGGATGTAGCCAATTCAAGGCTCTTAGATTAGCTCGAATACAATGGATGAATGTCTCTTTAATACATTTCTTTGTCTCTCTGTTCGCCAGCTGGACATTATCTCTGATAGTGCGCAAGACCATTCTTCTGGTGGAAGCAGGAAAAGATATACATGCACACAGATTCATTATTTTCTAACTTTGCAAAATAATCTTTCATTGACAGACATGAGCCAGCCGAGCTGGTTACTGTCAGGGTCAAGTTTCTAATCACACTGCAGCTATGCTTCAAGCAATAATATGCAAGTTCATTTCTACTACCATTCTAGTAAAACAGAATTAAATGCATTACATATTATTCTATTTTTCAATCTTTGCACTTCATATATGTTCAAGTACATTTATATATGTCTGACCACACAGTTTTATATATGTCTGAATGTTTGAATACATATTTTCCTAACAGCTTATATGTGAATACATATTTTTCTAACACACTTGAACTTGCTTATTCATGATCAGCATTTGTTCAGAACTTGTAAACACTTAATAACCTACTAATTACTACAGCACTCAACCTTCCTCATTACCTAGAGGAAAACAGTTTTGGTACTTACTTTCCTTACTTGCTTAGAGAAAAACAGCTCTTGTACTCACTTTCCTCAATTATCTAGAGGAAAATAGTTTTTTTATTCGGGCATGTCCAAGGGTCAGCTCCCAGTGTTCTCTCCTGTCTATCTGATGAATCTGGGCATCTTGGGGCAATGTAGAAAATGCCTCATGTACACAGGCAACCCTCTCCTCCTACCACCCAACACTACAACCTGTGGGAGATGCACTTATCTAGCCAAACTGGAGGTAAAGCTCTCTCCAATCAAGTCTGAACTTGACAGTCAAGTGGAGAAGGTAAACACTTGCACCACACCACACTCATCACATAGTCTCATTAAATCTACACCACCAAAATCCACACATTGAAACACAAAAACATTCGTGGAGGCTCTCAATAATAATCTGCTCAAGCAACAGAGACCTCCAAAGCAGAAATGCAAGCAACCTCCACCCCCAACACAACCCAAATGACACATAGCCTGCAGACTCAGTGTGCCACTCAACCACAGCCAATAAGGCAAAACAACATACCCAACACACTAATCATAGGCGACTCTATAGTCAGGCACACTGATGTCCCACTCACCAGGCTGAACAAGGAGAAGGTTACTGTCAGCTGCCTGTCAGGTGCCAGGATCTGCCACATAACCCATGCACTCAGGTCACTCCACAACAAGTACAAATATGACTCTGTCATTCTCCATGTTGGTGTGAACGACCTGACATATACCTCCCTGGACTACATGAAAAGAGACATGGAAGAGCTCTCTGATCTTGTAGCCCAGGCAGGTATGACTGCAGCCCTGAGTAGCATTCTGCCATCACCCAGAATGATGCTGTAGCACAAGGACAAAATGACTGACTTCAACAATTGGCTAAGCTTCTGGTGCCATTCTAAAGGGATCCAGTATCTGTCTGCCTGGAATGACATGGTCGACAGACCATGATGCTTTGCAAAGATGGCCTGCACTTGTCAACCCTGGGATTCCGGATACTGGCTAAGGTTCTTGCTGCCCCTACAGTGCCTTTTTTAGGCAAGGTTCAAATGACAAATTCACCACCATAACAGGAACAGGCAAGCAAAAACTGAGGGTGTTGCTACTCAATGCTAGAAGTCTAAATCTCAAAATGCACTCACTCGAAGCACTCCTTAAAATGGAGAACATCAATATCTGTGCAGTGACTGAGACCTGGTTCAAGGCTCCAGTGAGCACCCCTGCACTACCAGGCTATAACTCATACCACACTTTTTGGCCATGTAACCTGGACCGGAATACCAAAGGCGGAGGTGTGCCCATATTCATTAAGGATATCCACACCTCCAGGCTAGTTGCTCAGCATAATGCAGCCGAGGTTATCCAAGTGCAACTAACTCTGGGAAAAACTGCAATCCAAATTGTAGCTTGCTACAGATCACCCACCATGCCTCAGGATTCCCGCTCCTCTTTTCTTGATGTACTGGAAAATATTAGAGTTCAACCAAACACCCTAATAATGGGCAATTTCAACTACCCCACCATTAACTGGGAAAACTACTCATGTACCAGCTCCTTTGCTCAACGCTTTCTGGAATTTATAAACTCCAATGCCCTGGATCAACTTATCCACACCCCCACCAGGGGCAACAATATCCTAGATCTAGTCATTACCAATATGAGTGTCCGGTGTTCCACACCTGAAGTCAACACCTCATTGGTCCGATCTGACCATAAGCTAATTACCCTAGATATCCACATCCTGCTTCCACCCCCCCATTAAGGAAACCATGGTAAAAATTTTCTCCAAAGCCAACTTCATGCTTCTTAAGACAGACATGGTGAACTTCATGACACCCATACAGATGGACAATACAGTTCCGACTACTGAATCCTACACGATTGCACTTTATAAGCATTTACATGAGTGCATGGATCGTGCTATTCCAAACAGAATCAAGATGCTATCCTCCAAAAAAAGGAAGCCAATCTGGTGGTCCCCTGCCATAAACAAACTGTACAACAGAAGGAAGAAACTCTTTTAAAAGAGAGTAAAATACCACGAGTGGAGGAGCTCCCTGGTCAGCCTCAGTAAGAAGCTGCAATCCCTGATAAAATCCTCCAAAGCTAGTTACAAAAACAAAATTGCCACTGATTCTAAAGACAACCACAAAGCATTCTATAGCTATGTCAAGAATCTTATTGGCAACACTCAGATCTGCTCTGAGTTACAGCACAATGGCACTAAATATACAGACCCAACTGATATTGCCAACATCCTGGCAGATAGGTTCAGTGCTAACTTTACCCCCCTCTCTCCCCCTAAAGAACCCATCTCTGTACCGAAAGAATGCAAAGTTCCTGTAATCACGGTTGCACAGATAAAAACTGCACTCTCCAAAGCCAAGAACACAGCATCCATGGGAGCAGACAACATCCCAGGCTGCATTCTACATGAACTAGAGAATGAACTGGCACCCCACCTAAGTACCATGTTCAATCATAGCCTCACCTCAGGCTCTGTGCCTGCTGAATGGTGCACAGCAACGCTTATCCCACTCCACAAGGGGAGAGCCACCACGGACCCCGGGTCCTACCGCCCCATTAACCTGACGAGACTGGTCTGCAAGGCCATGAAATGTATCATCATGGAAATTATAAACAAAGACATTGATAATCTCCAAACTCTGGATCTCACCCAGTTCGGGTTTGTAAAAGGCAGATTATGTCTCCTAAACCTGATAGACTTCTTTGAAGCAGTCACCAAAGTCGTAGACAAGGGTAAGCTGGTTCACACAGCCTATCTAGATCTTGCCAAGGCTTTCGACACCATCCCCCACTCTGGAATTATAGATAAACTCACTAAGCTAGGTATAAATCCCTATATCACAAGATGGGTTGCCAACTGGCTCACTGACAGAACCCACACTGTGAAAGTAGCAGACTCCAAATCCGACTTCAGACTAGTGACAAGTGGAGTACCACAGGGCTCATTCCTGTGTCCTCTTCTGTTTGGTATCTACTTCTCTGAAGTACAGGCTAACACAGGAAGGCCTTTGGCTAAAGAAGTTTGCAGATGACTGCCAACTAGGAGAAATAATCAAAACTTCTAACGATGTGGACATCCTACCAAAGGGCCTCACTGAGACAGATGCCTGGTGTCAAAGCCATGGCCTCAAGCTCAATGCCAAAAAGTGCATTGTCATCCCCTTTGGTAAAAACTCTGTACCCATGAACTACAACATAGGCGGTAGTATACTTAACACCGAAAGTGTGATAAGAGACCTTGGGACACAGGTGGACAGTAGTCTCTCCTTTGATAATCACATTGCCACAGTAGTCAGGAAATCCTTCTATGTGGCACACCTCATCACAAAAGGTTTCTCATCCAGAAAAACAGAGGTCATTGTTCCCTTCTACTCATCACTCATTAGACCCATTATAGAGTACAACGCCCCTTTTGGTATGTACCTCACAAGACATCTACAACAACTGGAAAGGCTGCAGAAATACCTCACAAAGAGGATTACCAGCCTCAAACAGATGCCCTACACAGACCGTCTCAAAAAACTCCAGCTTTACTCCATTGCATATCGCCTACTCAGAGGTGATCTCAGCCTAACATACAAAGCTATGTCAAACCCAGAGCTGTTGGACATGCTCCACTTAACGAAATCCCAATCCCTCCGAGCTACATGCTCTAGGGACCTAAATCTTGTCACCACAATAAACAGAACATGCCGGAGGGATAGATTCCTGTCCCAGAGACTTCCCATACTCTGGAATAAACTAACTATCTATATCAAACAAAGCTCCTCATAAACACTCTTTAAGAAAAATCTTGATGATTGGATGGGAAATAGGAAATTCACCCCGGGGATCACCTCTGTGGCTCTGCTGGACAGTCGCACAGGAAAATCATTTTCTTGGGTGGCAAAAGCTAGGGTACCTTTTTGGCTGGGCTTGTATAGGCCTACCTATGAACCTATAACACCCGAGAGCAGAATGCCAGTGTGTTATCTTTGTATACTGTTATAGTTGATTATATATTTTACAATATGTTACAGGGAAATTGCCATGTAAGTGTATACATAAGTACAAAATATTGTGTTTTTGGGAAATTTAGATGCTGCACATGTGCATTGAATCAGATTTCAATTATCAGGCCATTTTACCTCTATTCAACAGCAGGGTAAAATTAATAACCAGGATATATATATATAATATGTATATATATATATATATATATATATATATATATATATATATATATAATAAGTTTACATTATACTAGAAGTAGAAAGTCATAAGTATTTCACTGGATGAGGCATGTAATCTGTTAATACATTTAGGTTGAGACCTAAGCACCTGGAGCGGAGAAAAGCAAAGTTATGCTGAGTAAATGAGAAGTGAGACGCAGTGAAATTCATGAAAGTAGAAAGACAGTTTTGAAGGTGTTTTGCACCTTAACACCCTATTGTAATTCTTTTTGCCTGTTCTAGTACAGACTTTCATAAAGTAAATGGCATCATTCACAGCATCACAATTAAGCCAATATTTCAAGAGGGCTTTTTTTTGAGTCAACAACTGTTATATACAAGTTTCCATTAGAATTATACCATTTTCCATTGGTGGACTATTGGGACTCTGTTAAAAAGACAGAATGAGTTTAATGACCCTAAGATATGTGCAAAAAGTTCTTACTACACATTAATTTAAAAAAGTCATAAATATTTCACATTTCTGTTACTGCACACAGGATAAAGCCTAATCCCTATGTTTTGACAAAAACAATATTCTTCTGTGTAAATATTATGGAGGATATGATATCAGCCTTGAGTATGTCTTGTATCTAAATATTCCATTATAATTCCCTAATACTTTGCATTTGAACTGTCAAAGGGGAACTGACATACAACCTCATATACATATACCAAATACAGAGCTTTGGAAATATTTTATTGCTAAATTCTGACATTATACTTGGTTTCCATTGGCAGGCTATATGAGCACTTCTCGTGAATATGGAAAAAATAATGTTCAGAGTATATGCCTTCTAAATATGTATTACATTAGGAGTAAAAGTCACAAATATTTATTAAGACTGTGTTTTCATATTTAGTATATCATAGCTAAAATGCAGCAAATGTTGAGGTGTCAGAATCAGTGCAAAGGTGCACTGATGTCCCTAAGGGTAGAATAACAGTCTTATGTGCATTTTATAGTTAAGCACCCAGTTATTCTGGCTGAAAATGTCATGCTTTAGTTGTTCTTCTTCTTTTGGCTTTTCCCAGTTAGGGGTTGCCACAGCAGAACTCCAGTTTGCTAATGGTTGGCAGCATATTTTTTATGGTGCTAGCTTGACACTCATCTTTCAAAGAAGGCATGCCCTACACATGTCTTTGGAATGCCACTCAACTGCAGGGAGGACATGCAGACTCCACACAGAAGGCACTCCAGCCGAGGATTGAACAGGAGAACTGCTTGTTGTGAGACAGCAACACTACTGCTTCACCACCATGGCTTCAGTATTAAAGATAAACTGAGATATTGCTATAAAGGGACAGATATCAAATACAGGATTCTTATGCCTTCACCATTACATGTCATTTGTTTTTATGCTCAGTTTACATGGGGGTGTTGCATTTAATGTCTGGTAAGCACAAATAACAAATGCATCTTTATTGAGATGTCTTTACCTAACATATCAAAATCTAATATATTTAGCTATAAAATATCTTATTTATTCAGTTGTAACAAGTTGTGGTTAAAAATACCATGTTTACAAACACCTAAGTGGAAAGGTCAAAGTCAGCACTGAACAACAACCAAAATACGAACAGGTAGAATAGAAATCATACAAGAGAGAATGGAACATAAAAATACATCTAGAAAGAGATAAGGAAGAATTTGGAAAAGAAATTACAATTAGTGAATTGGATGAAGTACTTAGGAAAGTACATGTTGATTCATATTTGGCCAGATGGTATGGGGTATGGAATGTACAAGAAATTAATGGTTTGGCAAAAATAAAAGGATCATAGGAGTTTACTAGGCTATGGACCAGAGGTCATTTCAAGCCTAGCCATTTCATCTCAATGTAATACCACAGATATGCTAGACAATACTCAGGATTGTATTTATTAGTGCCTGCCCATGTCCAGGAGGGCTGTGGGCACTATACCCTTTAAGACTTTATGGTGCCCCATGCACTCATCCAGATTTCTTTTGAACAGTGTCATAGAGGTGTTCAGTTTCACATGAATTGGTAGCCTATTCCAAAGACATGACATTCACTAGGAGACAAATCTGACCAGCTAGTGTGTCCTATTTAAGCTGCAGGTCATATTTAGGTCCCTGGAAGGGGTAGCTCTAGTCCCATTTGATTTAATGATATGCATCAAGTTCATTAGGTTTGGGTCTGAGATTGTTCTGTAATCCAAGCATGTCTCCCTTAAGAAGTCTATGCAATACAGACCCCTAGATTTACTATTCTTCTGTGCAGGGCTAGCTTAGTCCTGCAGGGAAGCAGCCATTTAGGAGCAGGATGGCAGCGCACCATGCATATTAATGAAAGCGCACTGTCTGAGCTCCTAATCTTACATGGAGAGTGTAAGAGTGTAGGGGGCATGTCTGAGAGCAGAGCTCTCAAAATATACATGCCCCTGTAATGAAGAACAGCAGAAATGCCAATGAAATGAGTGAGACCACTCATAGGTGTCCGCATATCCCCAGCAACATTCCTCCACATGTACTACAGCAAGTAAATACAAATAACTTGAACAAACCCTTTTTTTTATTAAAAATCCGATTAAAGCTTACCATAGGTGCTCGGGTGTGCCCATCACTTAGCTATGGTTAATGTAGCTTAAATGACTGAAGAGGATAACAAGGAAAATATATGCAGATGAAGCAGTATAGTAATAGTGTAGTGGGCAGAGCACTCGCCTTACGAGCAAGCATTCCCAATGCAGTACATTCCATTTTCCATGGCAAATCATGTTATGACCAATATCTTTGTTGCATAACCCACTAAATAACATATATTTGTGAACTGGAGTACTGCATTAAATGCACATGTGAGGTGTCAGTGTCATAATGTTGCAAAGTCCCCAGATAAGCGCACGTGCCCCATACAGTATATGTACACAGGAATCATGGATACAAATGGAAGGTAAAATGTGTAATGAATGACAACTGCATACAGCTTCCAAATCCTCCACCTTTCCAAGAACCATGAGATATAACTGTCCAAATCAGTGTAATTGTAAGTGGGAGTAAGGACTAGTAAGCAGGTGTAAGCACCAATACGCAGTAGTAAGCATATTTAAGCACTAGTAAGTGAGTTTAAGCCCAATTGTGTGGGACTAAGCAATGCGCACATAGGTTAAGCAAATTTGAAGCTAACTCTCTGTAAGCATATGTAACTGGAGGTTAGCATTGCTTACCCCCATGCAAATCCACTTACAACTGCTCTAAAGTGCCTTAATCATCTGTATCCAATGGCCCTTGTTCTGCCCAGCAACAAAATAAACAGCCATGCAGGTCTTTAACCCAGGACCCTATAGTCACAGCAGTTAACCACAAGCCATCACAGCAATACAGAAGAATGAGGTATCACCAAACAAGTCCTCACTATAGTAAAATGAAACTAAACCTGTGAAAGGAATCAGTATACAGTCATATGTTCCATAATCAACTACATTACATAAATATGTGAACTGGAGTACAGCAGTAAGCCCAGAAGTGAGGTGTAATTGTAATAGAGTGTTGAAGTCCCCAATAAAACACAAGGACCCCTATACAGTGTACGTACACAGAAATCATGGATACCAGGAAGATATATAAGATGCAATGAATAAGAAATCAATGCCAAAAACAAAATATCATGCAAAGTCTAATGTAAGCAATGCTAAGCATTGCACAGGCCAGCTTAGGAGGTATAAGCAATGTGTAGGCCAGCTAACTCACTGTGCCCAGTGGTCTTCTTCTTCTTTTGGCTGCTCCCATTAGGGGTTGCCACAGCAGATCAACTGTTTCCATTTCTTCCTGTCCTCTGCATCTTGCGCTGTCACACCAACCACCTGCATGTCCTGTCTCACCACATCCATAAACCTTATTTTAGGCTTTCCTCTTTTCCTGTTACCTGGCTTCATCCTTAGCATATTTTTACCAATATACTCTGCATCCCTCCTCAGCACATGTCCAAACCAACGTAATCTTGCCACTCTGGCTTTGTCTCCAAACCTTCTAACCTGGGCTGACCCTCTAATATACTTATTCCTAATCCTATCCATCCTTGTCACACCCAGTGCAAATCTTAACATCTTTAACTCTGCCACATCAAGCTCTGACTTCTGCCTTTTGGTCAATGCCACTGTCTCCAGCCCATATAACATAGCTGGTTTAACTACCCTCTTGTAGACTTTCCCTTTCACTCTTACTGGCACTCGTCTGTCACAAATCACTTCTGACACGCTTCTCCACCCACTCCATCCTGCCTGTACTCTCTTCTTCACCTCTCTTCCACACTCACCATTACTCTGAACTGTTGATCCCAAGTACTTTAACTCGTCTACCTTTGCCACCTCTACTCCCTGCATCCTCACCATTCTTCTATCCTCCCTCTCATTCACACACATATATTCTGTCTTAGTCCTTCTGACCTTCATTGCTCTTCTCTCTAGAGCATATCTCTACCTCTCCCGGTCTCCTGCACACGTTCCCTACTCTCACTACAGATCACAATGCCATCTGAAAACATCATAGTCCACGGGGACTCCTGTCTGATCTTGTCTGTCAACCTGTCCATCACCATTGCAAATAAGAAAGGGCTTAGAGCTAATCCTTGATGTAATCCCACCTCCACCTTAAATGCATCCATCACTCCCACCGCAGACTTCACCGCTGTCACACTACCCTCGTACATATCCTGTACCACTCTTACATACTTCTCTGACACTTCTGACTTCCTCATACAATACCACAACTCCTCTCTAGGCACCCTGTCATATGCTTTCTCTAAATCTACAAAGACACAATGCAGCTCCTTGTATTATACAATGCACTCATTGTGCCCAGTGGTATACTCCTTTAAACAATGCCACCCTTAGGTAAGCAGGTTTGCCCATAATTTAGCCTTTTCAAAAGTGGCCAATCATGGTAAAGTGTGGGAAATTGCCCCTAATTAAACCCAACATTTGGAAATACATCTCATAACTGGTTATAGCTTCCCCTTGCAGGCACCATGTCAGGAAGGGGAGAGGGAGTGCGCTTTCAGGAACAGTGCTGGTGCATCCAGGAGTCCAGAGTCATGGCAGGACTCCTTGTCCAAGACCATGAGCAGAGACTGCTGCAGGGCCAGTACCAGGGTTCCATATATAAGGTGGAAGCCTGGGACCATCTCGCCCGTGACCTCACAAGTGCCACTGGCATATGCCAAACTGGTAAGCAGGTCATGCATCACTATGCTAACCTGAAGCAGAGTAAAGGGGACCTCTTGGAGCAGTGGATTCAAGAGGCTAGAACAGCAGGAGATGTCCCAGCTGTGTATAAGTATCACTCCACCATGTGTGTAATAATTGCCAGCTCATGTATATCATGGATAGGTATAGCTAAATATTCCTCTTATGTCCTCCACAGCTGCAAGTGAGCAGGCCGTGAACCAGGAGGCCCATGGAAGTCACCTGGAGAGGTTGCTATGCGAGACAGGTCAGTAATATTCTTGCATGTACTGTCATAGGAAATAAATCTAAAAGTATTAGTACATTAATTGCCTGTATAAAACCTGCACTGTTTAAGGCAAGTACTGCATACACTGGAGAATATGGCAGGAAGAGTCTCACATAGTTTGTAAAGAAATAAAAGCGTAATAGCCTGACAATAAAGGTCTAACTGCTGGACTGCATGTGTATACTCTGGTATTATATGGTAATGTAGATTTGAACCACGTAATAGTACTGTTGTATTAAGCACTGTTACCCTCACTGTGCACCATAAATAGAATGTTTAGGAATGCCTGTATATGACTGGTGTAATCCCCGGAGGCCATTTAGTACAACTGAGAGACACATAGACAGAAAACAGGGAAAAGGCAGACAGCAAAACCCGAATAGCACATGCAAATGAGATGTGAACTGTTGTGTTTTTAGCACATACAGCCATGGTTCGAATCCTGGCAGTGGTAGTAGTCTGCATACAGAATCATACCCCACAACTGTACAGAAATGTCCAGAATGTCCAGTAAAGTGGCCCAAATCTGTTGCCTGTCAACCTGAACCCTTGGAAAATCAGTGGGATGATCCCAGATGTATAGGCAGCAAACAGGAAATACAACTGATTGACACACATCTATGACAACAAAGCTGGCACACTAGCAACTCCCCAAACTCTTATGAGAGTAGAAGCCACGTATGTCCCATTTACACCCCCATGTTGCCAAGCTGTGGCCAGAGTGTGTACAGTAGCAGAGTGAGATGTATGTGCATAATAGTAATGTGGAATCTACTACTGTGTGTGGCAACATTCAGGTAGTGCTAACAAACATTTTTCCCACAGGTCTGTCAGATACCAACAATGTGCCCAGAAATACAAGAATGATACCCTGTTCTGGTACTGTTTACTTTGGTATTGTATGGCATTGTGGCTGATGCTCTGAATAATAAAGTATTACTCATCACTGTCACCCACACTTTCCTACAAAATATAACTGTCTGGGAAATCCTGCATAAGAGTGTTGTAATACAAGGTCAGAAAGCAAAATCACAAGAGAATTATAATACAGAAAGCAGATAGGAGATATACAGCGATATCTATATAGCACACACAACTCTGATGGACAGTGTTTAGGATGTAGTAGACACAGCCATGGTCTGAATCTTGGGAGTGGAAGTAGGCTGTATACAGAATCATACCCCACAACTGTACAGATAAGACCAGAATACCCAGTATATGGGTCCATATTTGCTGCATGTCACCCTGTCCCCCTGGGAAGTCTGTGAGATGATCCCAGATGTTTAGACAGCAAACAGTGAATACAACTGATTGTCACACATGTATGAGAACAAACCTGTCACTTTAGCAACTCCCAAAACTGTTATGAGAGTAATAAGCCAAGTATGTCCTATCTACATCCCCATGTTGTCACGTTGTGACCAGACTGTGTACAGTAACAGAGTGAGATGGATGTGCATAATACTAATGTGTAATCTGGAACTTTATGCGACAACATTCAGGTAGTGCTAACAAACATTGCTTCCACAGGTACGTTGGATACGAACATTGTGCCAAGAAATTAAAACCTTGATTCCCTGTACTGGTACTGTTTACTCTGGTATTGTATGGAACTGTGAGTGTTGCGGTTGCTCTGAATAATAAAGTATTACTGATCACTGTCACCGACACTGTGCTACATAATATAACTGTGTAGGAAAGCATGTATATGTGAGTGGTACGTCACTAAAGGTTG
The DNA here is from genome assembly GCF_019279795.1 of Protopterus annectens. Taxonomy (NCBI): domain Eukaryota; kingdom Metazoa; phylum Chordata; order Ceratodontiformes; family Protopteridae; genus Protopterus; species Protopterus annectens. Next base: position 1,877,189,662 of record NC_056728.1, on the reverse strand, counting down.
AAGAGGGAAATAGTCTAGATATGTCCCAGTACACCTGCACGTGGTCAAGACATGGCCAGAGTCTGTGCAAAAGAGTTGGATAGCTATGTGCACAACATCAACCCGGAATCTGGGAGTATGTGAAGAAACAGTTATTGTTAACAAACATTCCCTCCACAGATATACCAGGTAAGAGGTGTATACCGCAGGTAAAACCAGTTCATGTATAATGATGATGACAGCCATATCACTGTCCAGACTAAGGCTATAGGGTAGTGTAGTAATACATGTAAGGTACAGATAACAGCACTGACTAGGAAAGTAATGTGAACTACAGGAATATACTAGTTGTTAATTGACATCTTTCTCTCCCTATCCACCATATCTCCAACAATAAACTACATAACCACCTCAACCGGTATGTAATGACTCCACTCTTCTGATTATGTCCTATTGGTTGATATATATTTAAATTTGTTTCCATGCATGTGCTATATTGAATTATTCCAACATTGGTGGCATGGTGCCATCAACGTACCTGCATGCTGTTGTTATTACCACTGTGGTATATTACTGAACAGTAGCTTGCAAGTACGGCAGGTGCAACCAGCTGCATACGAATTCAAGAATCAAACAAAGCCAGCACCAGACCAGACACATTCACTGAATCTTTATTGTAAAACAGAGAGATTAAACCGGTTTCGACACAGAGCCTTCATCAGTAATAATGCAAAACACAAAGTGCACTGTTTAAATATGCAAACCACCTCATTTCCTGTGATGTCATATCTCCCCTTAATTTAAAGATACACCATAGTTTATCATTGAGCCCTGGTGTGAATTGCGCACCCAACTTAACAATCCATCTTGTTTCCTTGTAATTAAGTACAGAATGCCAACCCCACTTACACTTTCTATCTCCCCCTACTCTATCTATAATGGTGAACCTGAATCTGGCAGTGGGATGTGATTGTCAATGCCTATATAAGGCATTTGTAATGTGTTTGTTGCGAATGTCACTCGTGTTCAGATATTCTCAAACGAAGGGGTCTACACATCTGTCCTACATAAAAAGGACAGCTACAACTGGCCAAATAAATGACCCAGTCTGATCCACAGTTAGCATAAAAGTTAATGTCATATACTTGACCTGTATTCTGACTAGAAAATTGTTTAGACTTACAAATGTGTTGACATGAAGAGCAATGCCCACATAGAAAAGACCCCACTAGTTTCTCCCCCGTAATAGTTAACTGATCACCAGGATTCCTGTTTGTACAATAACATTTGTAATAAGAAAAATAGGAACCCAGTGTCTTGCCTCTACGAAAAGAAAACTTACAATGTTCTGGAAAAATCTGACCCAATTCTGCATTGGCCATCAAGATATTCCAATGTTTACTAACCACATTCCTTAATAAATTAATATTTCGACCATAAGTTGTTATCAGTCTCAATGTATCAGATTCCATATGATCATTCGTCTCCTTATAAGTTAACAAATGAGCCCTAGGCTGCTTGGAAGCCCAATCCCTGGCTGTAACAATGTCCCCCACCCTATAACCTCTATGGAGAAATCTGCATGTGAGATCCTCCTTGGAGCTGTTGAAATCTTCCTCTGTTGAACAAATCCTTCCAATTCTTAAGAATTGGGACTTGGGAATATTTCTGATTGTGTGTTTGGGGTGCAGACTGGAAGCATATAATAAATTGTTATATTGAGGGTACTTTCTAAACATCAATGTGCTCAAGGTGTGATCAGGTTCTCTCACAACCTTGACATCCAAATAATTAATTTCCTCATAAATATGAGAAAAAGAAAATTAAATACCCCATTTATTATCATTCAAATATTGTTCAAACTCCCGTAGATATTCAATAAATGCATGCCACACCAACCAACAGTCATCCAGGAATCTCCTCCATATGTCGATTTCAGGCAGGTAGATGTTATGGGCCTCGTTGTAGATTAGTTCTTCTTCTATGTACCCCATAAAAAGATCTGCATAAATGGGGGTGAATGAAGCTCCCATAGCTGTCCTCTGGGTTTGCCAATAACAACCACCCTAAAAATAGAAAATATTTTTGGTTAGGACGTGCTCAGCCATGCACATAAGGAGTGTATTAAATCCAGGTGTTTACAACCCAGCTCTATTTAACCAATATGCCAAGGCTTGCAACCCTGCCCAGTGTGGTATACTGGTATATAGGGATTTCACATCAAGGGTGCACATAAGCCAATTGGGTTCAAGTTGGGAATCCGATACAATTTGTAGGACTTGGGTAGTATCTTTAATCCTAGCCCAAATAAGAGGTAACAGAGGCTGCAGATACTGGGTCAAATATGCTGATAAAGGTTCAGTCAAAGAATCAGTTCCAGAGACTATGCATCTATCTGAGGGCTGATCTAAGCTTTTATGAATTTTCGGCAACAAAATATAAGTATTGTTTGCCATGATCCCTCACAGAAAGATGTAAACTGATGGTTTTACTGATAATACCTTCCTCCACTGCTCTCTGCAAAAACATGTCAATATCTTTCTTAAAACTGGGAGTGGGTACAGTGGACATGTGCATATAGTCCTGAGGGTTAGCTAACTGTCTACTTCCCTCCACCCAATAATAATTGAAATCCATGAGCACCACTGCTCCTCCCTTATCTTCTGGAAGGATGACAATATCAGAATTAGTACAAAGCTCCTTAAGACCCCTTTGTTCATTTTGTGAGAGATCATGTCTTAACATTTGAGCAGAACATAGTTTGAAGTGTAAATCTTTAAGGACCGCTTGTTGGAAAATCACTACATTTTTGTTCATAGGTGGTGTAAAGCTGGACTTCTGAAATCTAAATACTGTAGACCTCTGGGAGTCTGACCCAGAACCAAAAAGCAGCTTGAAGTTGATATTTCTACGAAAGGCTAACACATCCGTAACAAATACATTCTCGTCAACACAAAAACCTGGTACATAGTTCAATCCTTTATTAAGGAGCTGCTTATGCTCCATAGTTAAAACATGTGACGATATGTTATGAATGTTACAGTATTCATTGTTTATTGGACCAGTGAATGAAGAAGATTCTATAATGTGTCTGTTCTGATGCTTCCGCCCACCCCTATGTTTGTTTCTTCTAAAGGGTGTTCCTGTCCCTGCTGTTTTTTTTGCTTCAGGTGACTCCCTAACCTGAGCACCTTCATTATCTGTGGCAGAGGATTCATCCCCTGGAGTGCTATTGCCAGAAAAAGATTTTTTCAAAATGGATTGAGGTCTTTTTTTACGTACATAAGTAGCTGATCCATTGGTCTCAGAGAATCGAACTTTCTTCTGAAACTCAAAGGGTTTCCCTCTCTCATAGTCTTCCATATCCCTTGGAAATTTCCATAATTTGTTATCTGTAACTTGGTTTTCAAATGCCAAAAGGTCCTTAGACAGTCTACCCACGCAACTGACATAATGTGGCTGTCCCTCATAATTTTTAACCTGCTCACTCACTCGTGACATCTTGAATATTATCCTCTATAATACACTCATAATATGAGGTCAATATATTAACAAATACCATGTAGACATTCTGCTGGGCCTTACACCAATCTTGAATTAACAAATCATCCAGTTTACCAACCAGAGGCTGAATCCTTACTCTCAAACCTCTGGGAGTAATATTCTTACTTTGATATGCCTTAAAAAGTTTCAGGTACCATATATTCATACGTAAACTCTTCATACATTTTCCTAGCTTAACGAACAGTGAATTACAGCCGTCAACTGGATCAACATTACCTTCAACTGTAGTTCCATCATAAGGCCCCTTAAGGCCAAAACCTGAATAGCATTTTTATCTGCAAATAAACTTTGCAAAATAGTGTTTAACTCCATAACCATAAGCTGCTGTGGTTATTCAACCCAAAACTGTTCAACCAGGTTGCTAAAGTTTCAGAACACAAAAACCTCCCAAGGCATATATCTATCTATCTATATATATATATATATATATATATATAAATATATATATATATATATATATATATATATATATATATATATATATGTAAGGCTCACAAAGTGAATATTTGTCTGCACAGCCTTACTCGCCAATCAACTAGGAGGCCCCACAAGACCCAATGGCCCTCGAAAACCCACAATAGTGAATCTATTCCAAATGTAGCTCAGGTATTAAATACTATGGAGAGGGATATATATGTAGAGAGACCAATCCAAATCCTAATAGTCAGAATTATTATATGCAATAGACATCTAAAATTTAAAATAATTTAAATATTCAGAATAAGCAACCAAACCATCAATAATTGTGCTAAATTCAAATGAAATGTTTTTTCAAGAACATCCACCAACAAACTGTACAAGAATAAATGCTTGAGAAATTATAATAACTATGATTCGTGTCTAAAAGCATGCACCGATTACCTATGCTAACACAAATACATAAATGGTATCGCAAACATTATATTGTTACCAAACACATTCAAAATGGTAGATATTATCAACATGAATCCCAAATATTGTCCACAGATTTGTTAATTGACATAAATCTTCACTGACAAAAAAGGTTAGTTCCAGTGCCTATAAATGACCATTTAGTAACGATGGATATTCAGCACCCTATAGTCAATGGAAATGGCACACCCCAATTCCAATTAGACACAAATGGCCCTGTCTTCAAAACAAGAAATCAGTACTTAACTAATTTAAATGAGTTGGTATTACAGGAACATTCATTGGTTAATCGTGCTAACACAAACACATGAATAGATGTCATAATATTTAGAAACATACACTGGTTGACTAAGCTAACAAAAATACATTCACTAGTTGACTAATGCTAACAGAGATACTTAAATAGTATTGCAACATTTATGTAGTTCACAAACACAATTCAGATGAACAGCACAAATCCCAACTGTTGCCCACAGATTATAGGTCCTCATTGAACAATTTTAGTGTCCCATTGCCAACCTAGCATTGTTGGATAACTGTTTCTCTCTTCCGGAAGGCAAAGTTATCTGAATCCCCAAACACAATTCCTAAAAGTCACAATTGCAAGTCCCAAGATACATAATAAATCCTTTTGAGTCAAAACAGTTATGTAAGCACCATTTTGTAACCAATATCCAACTAAAACTCAGTACTTTGTAGTCGATGAAAACAACAGGCCCCAGTCCTGATTAAACACGAATAACCCTGCTGGCTGGAAAAGTATTTGAATCTTGCGAAACAGTACCCAAATATCTGCCCCTGCACATGCACTGTTGAAAGAAATACAATCTCTTTACTATAAATGATGTCTCTTTACTATAAATGAAATGTAATTTGACATAATTATGATCCCATGTATCCACATGAGTTGGACAATAGCAAGAAATCACAATCACACAGTTCAATAATTTACTTGAAATGTTGTGTTGAAATACTAGGGAAACACTCAAATGCACATCCAGGGCCCAACTTGAACTGGAGCTCCAACTTGCAACACCAAAATCCGAAACCCAAATGTCACAGGAAAAGTCGTTGAAGCACAAGAGGTACAAATAAAAAAACCCTGAAAAACCCTGTAAAGCACTGAAACACTCAAGTTCACACATGAGTTCTTTCCACAAAATCCAGACCAAAATCCAATCCATATATTGGAACTAATCCACTAGTTACCACAAATATTGAAGATGCATCTGAAGCCAACAGCAAGCCGAACGTCCAAAATGTATTACTAAACAGTAGCTTGCAAGTACAGCAGGTGCAAACAGCAACATACAAATTCAAGAATCAAACAAAGCCAGCACCAGACCAGACACATTCACTGAATCTTCATTGTAAAACAGAAAGATCAAACCGGACTTCATCAGTGATAATGCAAAACACAAAGTTAAATATACAAACCACCTCACTTCCTGTGATGTTCCCTTTGATTTAAAGATACACTATAGTTTATCACTGAACCCTGGTGTGAATAGCGCACCCAACTTAACAATCCATCTTGTTTCCTTGTAATTAAGTACAGAATGCCAACCACTCTTACATTTTCTATCCCCCCCTACTCTATATATAATGGTGAACCTGAATCTGGCAGTGGGATGTGATAGACAATGCCTATATAAGGCATTTATAATGCGTTTGTTTCGAATGTCACTCATGTGTTCAGATATTCTCAAACAAAGGGGTCTTCCATAGGGAATGTACAATGCAGAGGCAATCCACCACCCCTAGGATACATATACACAGACACATATATGCAGATACATATATATATATATATATATATATATATATATATATATATATATATATATATATATATATATATATATATATATATATATATAGATATATATGTAACTACACATACACACACAGAGATATGTATGGTAAGATACATATGTAGAAGGTGCACACAATATGGAACAGCCAACTAATTTGATCATGTGTCTAATGTGTTACAGGTAGGCTGCACACAACACATGCATAACTGGCTTGGACTGTGGTATCAATTACCTGTATGGTTGATGGTGACAGTGGTAACCATAACGTGGTACATGGGACATATACTGGGTATAGCTTGGTGTAATGACAGTGTACCCAAGTGGATACTGTATTCCCTGAAACCCATGTTGACACTCTGCCATACCCACCATTACACATTGGCCACGACTGCTATACAACCCATAGTATACCCCAACAGTGGTACTATAGGGATATGTATCTAATGCACATGCCACATGTATAGTAGGGTGTTGCATTGTCATGTCTCACCTATGGGCAGCAACAACTCTATCAGTACTACTGTGTGGCAATGTGTATTGTAATAGGCGTATGTGGCCTCGGAATACTGTATCCTACAGATATACGAACATGCACAACTACACACACATGCCAGAACACAATCGGTATCCCATGCCTATCAACCCATTTGTAAAACACTGTTGTGCTGGTACTGCAAGGATCATGTAGCCAGTATGGGGGTGGAGCTTAACAGGGTACATTTAATGTCAGATACAGTAGCAGCCACAACTGACTATGGCAATGGGTGTTGTGCTGGTTGTGAAGGCCATTGTGGAATTATCAAGTACAGGTGTGCTAACACACAGACACTGCTTTACTCAGTCATGCACATGTACACATGTGTCAGTACAGGGGTGTATCACTGCAGGTGGTCATAGCTGTGTACCTAGCTATTGTTCTATGGGAGATGGGTTGTGTAGGGGTTGTGTGTACAGTGGTATCCTGCCACCTGCCAGGTGGCAGTGGGCGATCTATTGAGAGACACTACTGTGGTGACCCTCAAGATGAAAATGACATGCATCAGCCAATCCTCCAGGTACCCCCTGCACATGGCCACTAAGTTGATCATGCGGACATGTATGTATACAACATGCATTACAACACATGGTTAGTGTCTGTGATGGAGACCTGTACCCAAGCATGTTCTGTTGACTATGGTAGTGTAGTGGAGGTACCCATGGCATGTGGTGCATACAGGGTGACATCTCCTATATGTGCCAGTTCTTACACAGCTGGGCAGACATGTCAGTGTCAGTCAAGCTTAGGTTGCTTGTACATATCCTAGCTGGATACCTCCTATCTGCACATCTGTACAGGGACTGACAGTCATCAGCTTGGCAAGTAGCTATGCAGTGGCATGAGTGTGTTGACAGATAGACATCTGACAACAATATGTATGCCATAACTACATGTCGGAAGCCCTCACTAACATGTACAGACAGTAATCTACAGTTACATTCCACATGATGGATCATTACCTAGTAAGGGTTATATACTGTGACACAGCTCACACACCTGGGATACAACAGGGAGGCCTCAGTATCCAGCTATGCTCGCAGGTGTGCCTGCTGTCATTTCTACATTTAACACTCTGCTCTTGCCTGGGTAAGCACTGTCAACAGTAGTACTGCCATGATACACTACATGCCAGTGTGACAGCATGTACCCTGGACTACTACACCTGTATGTAACACATTCACATGGATAACAGTACTGTACAGGCCTCATATACATCTGTGTCCCACACATGACACTCACACCCCTTGCTACTGTAATGACAGCAGATAGGTGCACGTATTGTACATGGAATTACATAAACTTATTACAGATTATCAGACTGGGTGGTGTGACCTGGTTACCAGGGCTAAGCCATGCTTAGCAAGTATCAACATTGTTGCAATATAGCAGTTGAGCTGATTTGTGCACTTGTAAGCGAAGCCTACACTGCATAAGCACCCATACGTTTACCCATAGCTTAGCACAGCTTAGATTCATGCAGACCTGTGCAAACATGCTTAAAGTTGCTCAAAACTGCCTTAACCACTCTGTATCCAACAGCCCTTGTTCTTCCCAGCAACAAAATGAACAGCCCTTGAACTCAGGACGCTGTACACTAAAGTCACAACACATAGCAACTACACCATGACAACTGTGAAGAGAGCTGTTGTTTTACCAGTATAGCTATCAATACACATATTGAGTAGTATTGAACAATTGCCTTTAGTTCCTAAATTGTGTAGTCCTTGTTATTAATATGACTGTTGCATCACATATGTTGTTTTATCATAATGTGCACATAGCAGATACATAATGTGAGATACATCTGGGAGGGTATACACAACCATGAGGTTTATACATGACAGGAATATGGTTATATACATATAATAAGTCTATATATGTCTGCACACACACACACACACACACACACACACACACACACATATATATATATATATATATATATATATATATATATATATATATATATATATATATATATATATATATATATAGATATATGTCTATATAGCTATATATGTATGCACATCCTATGTGTACAGATATGCCTAGTTATGTTGGTATATATGTAGATATCTATATCTATATGTGCATACATATCTATTCTGATATACCTACTACTGTCAATATATATGTAGATATTCATATGTATATGTGCATATATATCTCTATCTGTAGACATATATTGCTCTGTATATGTATATATCTGAGTGTCTATATGTATATCTATGTACATATACATATCCATCTATGTATGTTGATATGTGTATGTGTATATATCTATATAGATATCTGGATAATTGTATATACATATATGCTCACCATATGTCCTGAACATGGAGTGGAGCCCTACCTCAGCCTCTATAGTCCCAACTTTGTAGTGCAAGGGGATGTCAGGTATGCATTGCAGGTATATTTGTAAGCTATTGCTACTGTAATAGGGATTGTCTTCACAGACATGGTGTGTGTGGGAGGTCACATCTGCTTTTAACATGTGCGCCATTGGCTACTGACAGACATCCTAAGGACATCATAGTACAGTACCACTGCTAGCACAATAATGCTCCTGTGGACTACAACAGAGATATTGTTCATTATATGTGGACAGTCTGACACACTCTGGACAGTCCAGAGGTATACACAGAACCCCTTAGTGCAAGACATGTGGACCAGGCCTGACAATATGGATGTTAACAGCCATGTAGATGGGTATAACACGTACCCACTGGTATACATTTGCCCCTATAGGTTATGAATTCACACATCCCTATTTCTCCTGACACATAATAACCGCTGGTACAGAGGTGCCATGGCCACATACTACCCACTAGTTAGTGACATACATCTGCACTGCATCCCACAGCTTTGTCTGACATACATGAGTGCTATGATGGCCTAGCAGCAGTACATCTGGCAAGTATCTGGACATAGCATCTCACTGGGTAAGTACACTAAGCTGCTAGGCATGTAACAAATCACCGTGCAGGCTACAGGCATACTGGCTCAACACTGACCAACATCTCCTATGGGGGAATACACATGTGCCTGCATATATATCAGGCTCTACAGGCATGTCACAGCACAGAGTAACATCCACCTGTGTGAACGTGCATGACCACAACCAATGTGAACACAGCCACAGCCAAATATGGTAAGCTAGCGTAATATTACAGTATATGGACTAGCTGTTCAACACCATCCTCGTATGTGACACTCACACACTAACCCTACATATACTGCCCAACTACACAGTGTGGTCTGATGCCTGTCTGTGGTATGGGACATGTGTGGGGCAGCATGTAACATCAGATAGACCAGAACCAAGAACAATGACATCTACCACAGTCTGACACAGGCAAGGTACATATCAACAATGCACACACTGTTAACAATCACCATAAGTACACAGAACTCACTACTGCACACACAACCACAGAATGTCCAGATTATGTCATCAAATATAACCCATACTATACATAACATGTGTAGCAGTCTGATATCTCACTGGCTTGTTATCAGATATGATGTCACTAATTAAGGTGTACAGCACATATGCACCTCTTACTGCATGATATATGTACAAAGGTTGACAGAGTTGCAGCTGGAGGCACATAGACAGGACCAATATTGACATGTTGCTGTGAGAACCTCATACATTTACTGTTGTAACAGGGTTTGTTGCAACATATGTCCTATGAGGGGATATGAAGTCAGTAACTCATGGCTGTCACTATCTACAGACTGCAATCCTCACACTACCTTCTGCAGTTCATAGATAGGTGCTCTGTGGGTAACACATGAAACAAAAGGCACCACACACTGCCCAGTCTGCAGATGACCCTACAGATGGGGGTTTCCTCACAAACATAGCACTGACATGGCAGGTATTAAAACATGTAGGACAGCCATATCCACACACACCCTGTTAAACCAACATTACCCCAAATGCAGTATAGCAGCACTTACAGTCTGTAGTCAGGTCAGGCACATCCCCCTCCTGTGTGTTGGCCTGTTTCCACAGTGTATGTGGTTAGAAGTAATTCCCCAACCCATCTGAGATGCTGCTTGCAAAACAACAGATCAAGTTATTGCTCACAGTGAATGAAAAGGCCCAACACCAACATGATGTTCCTAGATATTGGACTGTGTTTCCATGCAATTGGCTATGGGAATGTTAACACAGCTGTTCCACATGCAATCAGCTAGAGCAGATGTGTCCAACCTGTGGCCCCTGACCTCTAACTGCAACATCGATATACACATGCCCCAAAACACTTTTTTTGTTTTGTGCTTTTCACGCCCGTAACCTATAACTCTGTCGGTATGCACATGCACCAAAGCACCATTCTAGTTTTGATTTTTTTTGCGCCAAAGAAGGATATGTGTGTTCCCGACATTATTTCGTGCCAAAGAATCAGTGTGTGTTCTCGCTGAACAGGGACTCGTGTATGGATTTGCCGTCATTGCCTTTGAAGGGGACAGCACGTACAGCTAATAGGTAAATACGGAGGGAGTGAATGAGCGAGTACATGCATGAAAGCAGAATGTTTGTGCATGTGAAAGTAGAAGAAAAGTGTGTGTGTGTGTGTGTGTGTGTGTGTGTGTGTGTGTATGTGTGCATGACAGAGAGAGTCACATGCACAGAGAGGCTAATGACGATCAATCTACTTACTGAACACAAATAAGTTAGCTCACAAATATATCGTAAATTAAAAGTACACTTTCATTAAATTGTGGCTTTCCTGATGGAGACAGTGTTGTATTGAATATGAAATCATACCTCTCAACTGTATGGATTTTCGCTTCATCTTTCAATTTGTGTCTTTTTTTTTTTAGGAAATAAAATTAGTCATCCAAGGTAATGCAGATCCAGGGAGTAAGAATGAGACAGCAGCCTAAAGTTAATGGGTCAGTAGTGGATTGACTTTGTGGGACTGTAGCAGATAGAGTCGGTCTATATTAGATCACCGAATGCTTAGGTAAGCGAACGTTGATTAATCAACCCCATGTAAGCGAAAGCTTACAAAACCAAACTGTCAGGTGGTTACTTCAGGAAATGAGCTACGCTGTAGCAGTGAGACTGAATGTGAGCCACAGCTGCTTGTGGGTACTGATGTTCCCTTGGACAGGGTAACTGCAAAGGTAGAGGTGAGTAGTAGTGCCCCCACACCCCCCTACTTATATATACCAACTCTGAGACCGCACTACAGTGCCAAAAACGTCAAAGTACCGAAGCGGCCAAGCTAATTCTTTCCCAGGGAAAGAATTCGCTTACATGCCGCTTTGATATTTTGCAGTTTTGGTTTTGTCAGTTTGACCAAGACGCATTTGAAAACATGCATCTTTGCTCCGCTGATAGGAACCATTTAAAGATGAATTGTTTTTTTCTGACAAACAAAAAAGCACCCAGTACTGTTTTGTCATTGGTGGGTTCTAAGCAGTGGCAGATTGGACAACAATAAGTATAGCTTTGGTGGATCATCAGTACTGGCAAATCAGGTGAGCACAATGTCATTTTTTAAATGTTGGGGGGTTTAGTGTGTATGTGTGTGTTTGTTTGTTGGGAGGGCTGCAAATGCAGATGATTATTAAAGACAGAGATGAACGGACTGTGGAGAATATGTTATTTGTTACAAAACCTGATACTTGGATACTAGGCATGCCAAAAGTAGATTTGCTAAGATATAGCTTCTTGCCATTTGCAGTGGATGGATATTTACATTTAATGGACAATGCTAGCAGTATGAGTGTGGTCCTGTAGGGATTTGGAGGATGCCAAGTCTACCACTGTCAATGTCTTGTAAAGTGACCTGGAAATGGAGATTGGGATATTACCGAAAAAATACAGTAAGTTGGCTTAGAAATATAGTTTAATTAAACAAAGTGCACTTGCAATTTGCAGGCCATTATTTAATTTATTTCAGGTAGTCCAGATCCTGGTAGATTGTATCCCATTAGACTTAGGGAGAGCTATAATTCCTGGGAAATAAGCAGCCCTAGTTTCAGTGAAAGCTCTGTGGTTGTTTGCAGGTAGGAAGTTGCAGGAAATGGATGTAATGTGTTTTATTTATTATTTTTAATGCATTTGTCCTTTCAAAGCATGGTTTTCTTTGTTGCAAAAGAAGGCAGGATTGAATGAACCATATAATGCTTACCTGACAATGATGGGATAGAAAGATTATAAGTGATGCATAATGTTTGCAGCTACAGTTGTTTCAATGGTGTCTGTGATGCATAACTATTTTTGGGCCTGTGACCCACTTTTATTTTTTCTCTTTCTCCAGATTTCTTGCTCTAAGGTTGAGAGGTATGGCTCCATACTAAATCAGAAGGTTGTATTTACCTTAGAAGACTTTTCAGCATAATTATGAGAAACAGAGCCTTTTTAAGATCTTTGCTTATTTCCAGTATAAACTGCCATGTAACCTTGCAAATAACCTTCTTATTAAACTACTTTAATTCTTTTGGAATTGAGAAGTATACTTCATTGGTTCAGACGTAAGCATAGAATGCTAATGTGACAGCTCAGTAAACTGTCAGTCTGTGAATAACTTCTGCACAAATTAAAATGTCTGAATGTCAAATGACCAAAAGGTTGGACACCCCTGAGCTAGAGGATGGGCTGCAATTCGTCACTTAAAATGCACATGCTGTTGCCTAAACAAAGCAGGTGTAAGTCTCCACATCCTCCAGAAAGGGAGTGAGAGAGGCAGACAGAGGCAAAGAAAAGTAAGGGAGGGGTGGGAGAGTAAAACTTAAGCATGTTTGTGTCACACACCTACCAGTACAGGGTATCAAACCTGACAACTATGTAGTGCTCTTGCATGTCTACGCAGTTATTGGATGCACCACATAGGTTACAAGTTGAGAAGCCCACAAAACATATATGTGATGGTGAGTGACATCTATAACAGGGATATGGTAGCTATACAGTAGGTGTAGTACATGTGTCTGTCCACATGAACTGGTGTCAGCGTCAAAACAGCCACACTCTCACAGGGATGCAGACACATTGACACACTTGGCAGGGCCAGGAATACAACTCATCACTAATGCAATTGCCACAACTCAGAACTGTGCAAGTATCCCATGCACCACAGAGGTCATACGGAGGTTATATGGGCAAAGGATATGAGGAGGTGTCTGACATCAGGCAGCATGCTTCAGTATGCCAATGGGAGTTGTAGTGAGTGTGAACATACTCATACGCATCATACAACACACACACAGACACAGGGTGCTATTACTGACATGCATGGGTGCATTGCTTCACAGGGGTGTAGTGGTCAACTGTGCTAGATGGCTATACAATGCTAGGTGATAGGTATAACTTGACATCAGGCCACATGATAATGGTCTGCATGTGGCTCAGGGGTGTAGTGTTTTTGATTTTTCCCACACAGGTGGGTATTTTATTCTCCATCCAGTCACCTAGGTGACTATTGCATGTGGCCAATGCTGTGCATTGCTTGCCATGTATTTGTTCCTTAGTCCATGACATGGATGGTGTCTGGGATGTGCACACCTCCCACATGCATGTACAGTGTAATGTGGAACTGTACCTGGGGTGTCTGGCCCATGTTGTGTACACAGATCATCAGATGTGCCAGTCCTGGCTTCATGTGGTGAGAACTGTTAATGGACAGCAGGTTAACCCTGCACCTACATTGATATCATGATACTGGTATTCCCTGGTATCAGTGGCGTCTGTCCATACAGGGCATATTTTACAGGCATGGTATGTCTTTTCTGGGTCATATTTGATGGCACTGCAGGTTTTGCAGGTGTCCAGTGGGAAAAATGGGGGATGTGCACTGTCAGCATGTATGTGCCTATTGGACTGATGGACAGGGTGCCATGCCCTTTGTAACTCACTGCAATCACACCATGGTTACTATCAGTGGCCAATATGCAGGATACTACCAACATAGTGGCTGTTGCCTAGGCAAGTGTGTGTGTGTGTCTGTATAAGTCATGGGTTGAGAGTGTTCTCTGTGTAAAGCAAGAGTTGCTAACATTGTTCAGCTGGCCTTGATGTCACATGTAGGGGTATGGATTTGCACCCCAGCCTCTTGGCTATTTCACATATGTTATCCCTGTACAGTGGACATTGTGATATATACTAGAGACACCATATAAGAATTTTGCAAAAACCACTCCACATTGAGGTCAGTTGTTACACACTTCCACCCACCTCCATGCAGGATACGAATGACACACACAGACACACACCTGTCATGTTTGGGATTATAACTCTTACCTATATAGTATATTACACTATAGCACTACAGAGTTATAGGATGTGCCATGGAGATAACTGCAGTACTTCTTTCCCATAAGTGTATTTCACAGTGAATGACACCAGCAGGATTGCCAAAGTAGGGCATTTGAATTGTAATGAGTGCGACTAGCCTTAAATGTATTGCTCCCTACATAGACATATAAACCCACACAACAACCACAAATGCCATGCGTGCGAATAAACCCCCTACCAGAGTTCTACATCACACCACAACATGAAGCTATTATAGGAAGCACCACAGGGATTACTGGAGTACTCCTTCCCCAAAGGTGTATTTCACAGTGATTGACATCTGCTGGATTGACAAAGTAGGGCATTTGAATTGTAGTGAGTGTGACCAGCCTAAAATGCATTGCTCCCTACACAGACATAGAATCACACACAAAATATCCACAACTGCCATGTGTGGGAATAGAACACCTACCAGAGCTCTATAGCACACTACAGCATAAATCAGTTATAGGACACACCACGGGGATTATTGGATTATTTGTTCCCCAAAGGTGTAGTTCACAGTGAATGACATCAGCTGGATTGCCAAAGAAGGGCATTTGAATTGTAGTGAGTCTGAATAGCCTAAAATGCATTGCTCCCTACACAGACATAGAAACACACACAAAACCACAAAACATCCACAACTGCTATGTGTGGGAATAGAACCACTACCAGAATTCTATATCACACTACAGCATGAAGCAGTTATAGGATGAACTACAGGGATTACTGTAGTACTTTTTCCCCAAAGGTGTATTTCACAGTGAATGACATCAGCAGCCTTGCCAAAATAGGGCATATGGATTATAATGAGTGTGACTAGCCTAAAACATTGCTTTCAATACAGACACACACATATTTGCCATGTCTGCGATTATAACTCCTACCTAGCTAGTTTATTACATTACAGCAGTATGCAGTTATTGGATGCGCCATGGAGATTACTAGGATACAGCTCTCCGGAAGGTGCATTTCACAGTGAATGACATCAGTAGCCTTGGCAAAGTAGGGAATTTGAATTGTACTGAGTGTGACTTGCCTAGAAAGCATTGCTTTCTACACAAACAGAAACCCCCACACACACAGTTACCATGTCTGGGATTAGAACTCCTACCTATCTATTGTATCACACTACAGCACTATGCAGTTACAGGATGTGCCACGGAGATGACCAGGCTACAGCTTTTCAAAAGGTGTATTTCACAATGAATAACATCAGTAGCAATGTAGGGCATTTGAATTGCACTGAGTGTGACTAGCTGAAAAAGTATTGGCGTTATACTCAGTTATGGTCTTGATTAGTGCCAAGTATAGAGGGGTTATAACATCTTTTGCTCTCAAGGCAGTGCCTTTACTAATCAACTGTGCTATGCAGAAAGCCTTCCTTACTATTGGAGACACATGTTGTGCAAAGTTAAGGTTGCAGTCAACTTGTGATCACAGATCTCATACCACGTCCTAGGTACTTAGGGTATTGTTGACTTGATAGTGTGAAGGGACATTGCTTTTGCAGAAGGGCAAGATAATGCATTTTTTGCATTCATTTTGAGACCGTGACTAAGACCACCAATAATTGTTCTGTGTAAGACCCTCCTGGAGTATACTGACATCATCTGGGGAGTCAATAATTGCACCTAGTTTGCAGTTGTCCGCAAACTTGGTCAGGCACAACCCCTTAGATTTGGTCTGAACTTCTCAGAAGTATATACCAAACAGTAGAGGCCAGGCACTGACCCTTCTGGCACCCCACTGGTGACAGTTCTGCTGGTTGATGTGGACCCACTTTGATAGTGTGTCCGGTTTGAGCCAGTTGGCCACCCAACCTACAGCAAAGGGGTTTACATTAAGTTTGCTAAGTTTATCAGTAATGCCTACGTGCGGGATTGTGTTGAAAGCCTTTCCCAGGTCAAGGTATGCCGAGGGCACAGATTTGCCCTCGTCAATGGAATTGGTCACCTTTACAAAGAAATCCACCAGATATAACAGGCAGGATATGCCCTTGGCAAAGCCAAACTGGGGTGGATCCAGGGTTTGGAGGTTGCCTATATCTTTATTTATGAGGTCCATAATGATAAGTTCTGTAGCCTTGCAGATGAATCTGGTCAAGTATATGGGTCTATAATTCCCTGGGTCTGCTGCTAGGCCACCTTTGTGAAGGGGAATAACTGTTGCCATTCTCCATTCCACAGCATCAAAGCCTGTGGTTAAGCTATGATTGAAAATTTTTTATTTTTTTTTATTTATTTTACATTTGTTAACCGGGCTAGTCTAGATGGATTAATGTCCATTTTCAGTAGAGGCCCGAGGAGAAAAGTTCCACTATAAGCACTCTAACATATAATAACAAAAAAATACAACATATACAGGATATGAACAATATATATTTATTAAATGTCATCATATAAAAAAAAAAAAATCCATATAAGTTATAATATATATATATATATATAGATAATAGGGAAAGAATTTCTTTCCTGTCCTTACAGGGAGAGGATACTACCAACATAGTGGCTGTTGCCTAGGCAAGTGTGTGTGTGTGTGTGTGTGTGTGTGTGTGTGTGTGTATAAGACATGGGTTGAGAGTGTTCTCTGTATAAAACAAGGGTTGCTAACATTGTTCAGCTTAAGAAAAAGGTACTTAAAAGTGATGCGAGTTCATGTTTTGCCTGGTTAGAAGACAGCCTGGAATGCAGTCTGGTCCCACAGAGGCTGTGATTTTTGCCTTGGCAAGCTTGAATGACTTGCTCTTCAGATATGTATGGTGGGGGGGGGAGTTTGGGGCAAGGTTTGTGATAAGTGTGGAGGGAATAAGGGAGCAAAATTTTCACCAAACCTATCCAGTCATAGGTTTGCTATCTCTATGGGGTCAGTGTGTGTGATACCGTTTGTCACTAGTTCTGCACATGTTTGAGTCCTAACATTTAGGCTATGTACATAGCTGTAAAAGGCCTTATGGTTATCCTTGGCTGTGCTTGTTAAGTTCTTGTCAAAGATGTCCTTAGAGAGTTTGATGTGTTATTTGCCTGTTGATGTTGAGGGGGTGCTTTTCCATTGGGGCCTCACCTTTGTTTTCTTGGACAACAACTTTTTTCATTTTTTGTAAAGTTTGTTGATGATGGATATCCACCATGGCAGCTTGATTTTACTTTGGGCTCTTGCTTTGATTTTTTGTAGTACAGCTGAGTCTATATATTTATGCAAGTGATTGTACAGGGCATTAGTGTAAGCTTTGGTGTAGTTACCACTTCTAACTGGGGGGTGGAAAAACTAATTGGAAGATGGAGTGGAGGTCATTTATGGAAGAATAACAATGAGGATATTATACGAACAAATGATAAACATTAAAATAATAGAAATGTGTATATATCTGTCTGCAAATATGAACATTTTATAAATTTGTAAATAGGTAAATTGTTTTTTATGTTATGTTAGATAAAGGACCCTATTGTTTTCCATAGGTGCTATGGGATCTTTTGCATCCAACTGAGCTACCATACTCAGTCAGATTGGGCCTTGGTCTAACATCTCATGTGAAGGATGGCACACTCGGGAGTGTAACACCTCCTTAAGCTGCTCTGCAGGGTCAGCAATTGATCCACAAAACTTAATGTATTGGTCATAGGTGATTCTGTTGTGAGACACATGGATGTTCCCCTCACCAGGCTGGATAAAGACGAGGTTACGGTTAGCTGCCTGTTAGGTGCCAGAATCCATCAAGTCACTCAAGCACTCAAGTTACTCATCCACAAGTACTGGTATGACTACCACATAGTCCATGTGGGGATGAATGACTTGAGACATATCACACTGGGCTAAATGAAGAGAGGCATGACTGGGCTCTCAGATTATGTTCCACAGGAAGGTATAAGCTTAGATTTAAGCAGCATTTTATCTTCTCCAAGGCAGATGCCATAATGCAAACAAAAAATTATTGACTTTAATAATTAGCTTAGCTTCTGAAGTCATTCTAAGGGGATCCAATATCAGTCAGCCTGAGAAGATATGGTGGACAGGCCACGCTGCTTTACCAGAGATGGTCTGCACCTGTCTCCTCTAGGTTTTTGGATACTGGCAAAGGCATTAGCCACCCCTATTTTGCCTTTTTAGACAGTGTCAAAATAACCAACCTCCCAACAAGACAAAACCCTGTCAAGGTAGTGCTGCTTAACGCTAAGAGTCTAAACAATAAATTGCACTCCGTTAAAGCACTCTTTACTTTGGACGATGCCAATGTCTGTGCAGTCACCAAGACATGGTTCAAAGGCACAGAAAGCATCCTGGCCATGTAGGGCTACAATGCTTTCCATATGTTCAGACCACAAATTGAGTGTGAAAGAACCAAAGGAGAAGGTGTATCCATCTTCATTAACGATAAGTGCACCTTGAGACTGGTCAAGCAGTATGACTCTGTTGAGCTTCTCTGTGTCCAATTAACTATAGGCAAAGTCCCCTACCACATCATAGTTAGCTATAGGTCTCGCACCATGAAACAGGAATAGCATAGTGCATACCTGGACTGGAGTCACTTGCCATACAGCCCAACACCTTACTCATGGGGAATTTTAATTATCCTACCATTGATTGGGAAACATACATGACCACAAATATGCTGACTCAGAGGTTCTTGGACTTTATTAATGAAAATGCTCTGGAACAGCTAGTCAGCACACCCACAAGAGGCTCAAACATCCTGAACACTGTACTCACTAACATGGGAGAACATTACACCCCCCCCCCCCCCAATGTGATGTCCTCCCTGGTAAGATCAGACCATAAATCAGTGTTGTCCAATGTAATTATAAGAATAGGTACTCCATCAAGCTCAAAAATGCTTAAGAATTTTCTAAGACAAATTACCTCCTACTAAGTGATGGTATAAGAAGTTTCAAAACACCCTATGCAGAGGTGTACACCAATGCCCTGTATAAACACTTAAGCAGCTGTATAGAATCAGCTGTATGTGACTGGTTTAAAACCAGGTCTTGCTGAAAAAACAAGACACCCTGGTGGACCCCCAGTATAAACAGGCTATGCAACAAGAGAAAGAAACTAATGCCGGAGAACAAGAGGGAACTGGCTCAGCAGAGGAAGAATTTCCACTCTAGCTTAAAAAAAAAATCAGAGATCTCATCAAGTTCTCCAAAGCTAATTATGAAGCAAAAATAGCATCCTTAACTCAGAATAATTAGAAGGCATTTTTTAACTATTGCTGAAATCTGAAAGGGAATACCCAGATATGTGCTGAACTGGCTGTGAATGACACCACCCATACTCAGCAAGAAGTAATAGCCAACCTGCTAGATGACAGATTTGGAGAATAATTCACCCCCCCCCATCATTCCTCAAAATATACCTACCACATTCCACAGCCTATTTTCTCGCGATAGCAGGTCATCTCAGCACTCTCCAAGGCCAATAACATGACATCAATGGGACCATACAACATCTCGGGTCTATATCACATAATCAAAATTTCAAAACATCGAACACCATAAGCTCGAACTTGGAATTTCGAAATGAGATAACATTGAACACTCAGAATAGCAAATTTATTCCTAGGGAAAAAATTTGATGTTCCAAGAAACATACACACAACACAAACACACCAAAATAAATAATCCCCACACATATACTTAACAAAACCCTACTTCTAACCCTACACCAAACTGTACATACATTCCTATCTATCCACTAACCTTAACTCGCACCCTAACCCTAAGGTCCGTAACTATCGCACACTTACCCTAAGGATCTATACACAAACAAACTAAATAATACACACACATATACACTTAACAAAACCCTACTTATAACCCTACACTAAACCGTACATACATTCCTATCTATCCACTAACCTTAACCCGCACCCTAACCCTAAGGTCCATAACTATTGCACACTTACCCTAAGAAACTATACACAAACAAACTAATTAATATACACACACATACACTTAACAAAACCCTACTTCTCACCCTATACTAAACCATACATACATTCCTACCTATCCACTTACCTTAACCCGCACCCTCACCCTAAGGTCCGTAACTATCGCACCACAGTGAAGGAAATAGCTAAGCCATGGAACGGCCAACCAAAATCTTGCCCTAGGTAAGAATTCGATGTTCTGAGGCTTCGCCATTTTCAGACTTCAAAGTAGTGGTGTTGATATTATAACATTTGAATTTTTCAACTTTGATGTTATAATATAGACCTAACATCTCATGTTACCTTTTAAACAACTTAAAACATGACCTAGCAGACCTACTTGGATCCCTGTTTAATCAGAGCCTGTGAACTGGCTATGTTCCAGTAGAATGGAGGACAGCAACAGTAATCCCTGTACACAAAGGGGGACAATAAACTGATGGTAGGAATTATAGGCCCATAAGTTTGACTAGCCTCATCTGCAAGACCATAAGAATCATTATGGACATTATTAAGAAGGACATAGGTAATCTCCTAACTCTATACTGAACCCAGTTCAGATTAGTTAACAGTAGATCATGCCTGTTAAACATGTTGACTTTTTCAAGAAAGTCATCACGGCCCGGGAAGAGGGAAAGACAGTCCATACCACCTATCTTGACTTAGCCAAGGCATTTGACACAACCCCCACCCACTCAGGTATTATAGAGAAAGTCTCCCAACTGGGAATTTACCCCTACTGGACACATTCTGTCAAAGTGAGTGACTTCATCTCTAGCAAAAGCCCAGTCACCTGTGGCATACCACAGGGTTCTGTGCTGTACTGCTTACTGTTTGGAATTTATTTCTCAGAAGTCCAGATGAACTTGGACAACCTGTGGCTGACCAAGTTCGCTTAGGATTGCAAATTGGGAGCAATCATTGAGTCCCCAGTGATATTAATATACTTCAGATAGGATTAACACAGACAAATGATTGGTGTCAAAGCCTCAGATTAAAGCTAAATGCAAAAAAAAATCATTATTATTCCCTTTGGACAAGCTGACATCCCTGTTAACTACATTATAGACAGCATTCCCCTAAGTGTAGATCCAGTGGTATGTGATCTGTGTACTGAAGTTGATATCAATCTAAACTTTGACCACCATGTATCCAGAGTATTAAGGAAATCCTTCTATGTGGCACATCTTATAAGTAAAGGCATTGCAGCTAGATCTAAGGACATTATAAAGTCATTATACTCAGCCTTCATCAGACCAATAATTGAGTGCAATGCTCTATTTGGCATGTACCTCACTAGACATCTGCAATAATTGGAGAGACCGCAGGGGTTTCTCACCAAGAAATTACAGGGCAAATTTTGTGCGGAAAAACTGAAAACCCTGTCACTGTATTCTGTCTCCTATATGTTGCTAAGGGGTGACCTTTGCCTGGCTTACAGGACAGTCTCTGACCCAACCCTAATGCAAATGCTATACATTTGTAAATTAAACTGCAGGAGTGTCACTCGCTCCAAGGATCTTAACCTAGTCTCTTATATAAACATGCTGGAGAGATAGATACATCTCCCAGTGACTGCCACTTCTCTGGAACATGCTTCCAATTCACAAGAAAAAGACCCCCTCCTTGACACTCTTCAAGCACATGTTAGATCAATGGATGGGTGATGGCAAATTCACTTCTGGGGGTAGTGCCCATATTCCTCCTGGACAGATGACATTGGTGTTAACTACCATAGACCCTTACTTCTGTAAACATCACTCACCTAACCACTGACAATTGGGGCAACTCAGGATAAATATGCTAGGCTTGTAAGGGCTCTAGGGCCATTAGCCTAGTAACTGCCTATGAACATATGAACCTATGGTATTTGAGTAGAACCCAGAGCCTCCTGCACCAAAGATGAGTGCTCTACCTCTTGCAACACTAACGCTGAAATAACTAATTGCAGTAGTCTATGTTTCATTTCTGAGTGTAAGAAACAAGGAAGGAAAACAGAAAATATAAAGTGTATTGCTATGAATGAATGAACATTAAATCTTGACTCAATGTATACAGAATTATATATGGAAAGTGTATCAGATGTTTGTGTGTTTGAAAGGTTGTTTTGAGGGAATAATGGCTCATTCCAGATGTGATAAAACCAGGAGGAAAACTTCTCGAGTTCATTTTGTGTTGGAGATTCACAAAGACTGATCTTTGAAGTTGCCTGTTTCTTGTTAAAGTGGTGGAGATAAGGAATTAATGGATGAATATGTTATAAAACAATTTCCTTTTGCCATTGGCTTGGCTTGGTTTTGTTTCTGTTTTGAAAAGAAGAGTCTGTCTGAATCTGGCAAAAAAACTACACTTGCATCTTGTATTCTTTTTCATTAGATGGTTTCATAAACTTGCAGAAAGTAAACTATGAACAAAGATATTGACTGGAAAGGAAAAGTTAATTTCTAAGTTTGTTAAATATTTGCCAGTATACCGATGACTGTTTTCCTGTTGTATAATGCAAAGTAAGCCAATATGGGACACATAACTGAAACAGAAAATAAGAGAGTGTACCTAAAAGACTGAAAAATATTAACAATTGAGTGTATCTGCTTCTTTTTGACTGTTGAACTAGAGGAATACATTTCATTTTATGAAGTAGATGACTATCAAACTGTGATAAAAAGTGTGAATAAGAATCTACCTAATTGTTATTTTGTTCTTTACCAAAACTGACTTTCCTTCTCTGTAATCCAAAAGTAAAAATGCTACATAATAATAATAAAGAAAAAACAGTTTAATAACTATTTCCTTAATGTTGTGTTTAAATTTATTTCTGTTTGCCTTTCCTTAAAATCTCACATTTGGTTTCCCATGATTGCCTTGTCATCTGTTACATCAAGTCTAGGAGGGCAGAGTAATTTGATTAGGTCTTTGGTTATAAATACAGAGCCACTAAAAATAATGACTCTTAAACATGGGTATTTAGATGTGCCTTATCAGTCACAACTTATTGGCATTAGACCACACTTACAGCTCCAAGTTCAAACAAAAGCAAATGTTTCAAGCAAAGTTTTCAGTTATAAATGAGCAATACATCTCCATCCGTGCATTAGTATACATTCTCTTATTACTAGTAAGTATTCTGTCTCTTTAATCAAATCCTGATAGTATCACAAATATGGAAAGCTATTTTCATCTTGCTCTTCCGATTTTCTGATAATATTTGATTTGCATTTTTCACACTGCATTTTCTGTACAAGTGTGTTTTAACTTCTTTTGTCATTTCTTGCAGCTTTGCATTATATACAGTGTTTGGCTGAAGCAAGTTAATGAACTGGTGAAGGAGTGATTATCAGAGATGTTAATTCAAGCTACAGTGTTAAAATGTGAGTACAGCACAAGTCAGCAAAGCCTAAGTAACATATATTAATCACATGGGTCAGATCTTTCACTTGAACATTGAACTACAGCTATTTTTTTTAAGAAGTACATTCAATTGTTCCTTAAAATGCTATAACAGATATTACAACTAGTATAAATCAAAAGAAACAAGATAAAGACAAAGAAAGACTGATGCTGATAGTTAAAATCAGGCAATCGCTGTAATACTGTAAGCTGGCGGAGAGAGAGAATCTTGTTAAATTAATGATCCTTTCATCTCAGGATGTCTTTCTGAATCTATAAAACTATATCAGGGAGTTGAAAGCCCTGACTACAGTGCAATATCTTGAAGCATGGCAACACCTTTTCAGGACATTTTTGGTATAGCAAATTAGAAAAAATACTAAAATAGCTACTTACATTAATACAGAGACATTAGTAATATAAGAAAGTTTAAGATATCCTGAAAAACATACGTCTTTCAGTTTTTTGTGTGTGGAGACCCTTTAACTTTGTAGAAATATAGAGTGAGACAGGGCTTTTTTTAGATGAATCCACTTAACTATGAATGCCCTGAATGGTTGGGTTGCCTCATATTCCCATTAAGTTTAGTAAAACTAATTAAGATGCCTACAATAATGCTAACAAATAATTGCAGGATAACATTTGATACCAGTCTCATGCATAAGTTGTAACACTGGTGGCAGTGGTGAGATACTGGTTCCATCTCAGTTTAGCAGGTTAGCTGGACTACCTACAAACCTTTTTTAAAAGATATTTCAGCTAGGAGTATGTTAAAAATAATTGAAACTACTTTGATGCCTGATTTACTTCTTGTAACAAGGCAGTCTAGGAAAATGGAAGGGGAGAACCTGAACTAAAGGAGAAATATGCAGCTCTGCCTGAGGCCTCTAACATTTGAGGATGCCTGCGTACCTGCTTATGATATGCTTATGAGAAAATGGAAAGGCAAGATTAAGAAAACACATTGCAGGAATTGCCAAAAATAATTCACAAGATGCAGGAGGGTCAGGAAAAAATTTAAGACATTCAGAAGTTTTGGTTTCCCCATCACTTAAACGAATCAGGTTGACATGATTAGCTGATAAGAACTGGATGGGTGGGAGCATGAAATGGTATGTACTGACTAATGTACATAAAGTGTTTCTCACTACTATGTAATACTAGATCGTATTTGAATGTCAAATTCATGACAGCCTATAAATATGCACCATATCTACCCCCCCCAAAAAAGCAGAAAAGATACAATGACCAATGTGCAGTATTCCCTGCTCCCTTCCCATATGTATATGCAGCAACCAGTATAAGAAGTGCAGCATTTCCAGTCTAAAGGCTTCACCACAGACATCAGATGAAATGTTTCAGACAAAAGGAAAATAGATCTGGAGTCTCCAGAAGATTCTGTAAAAGAAACGGAGGATATTTAAATAGAGAAGTCTCCTGGAGATGCCAGGAAAAGAAACCATGGATATTTAAATACATCCTTTGTTCAATTTTGTTTGGCTTGTATTAGCTAAATATTTTTTTTTCTTTCATTGCAGGAACATTAAGGATAATACTGCTCAAAACAGGGCATCAACGTCGTGTGCAATACTCTCCACTGCCATATGCAACAGATTGCAAAGCTGGGCATTGTGATTGACACAAATAATTTCATTTTTCAAAGAATGTCAAAACTGTTCAAGTAAAAAGAGATCAACATTTCTAGTTTTCTGTCATTCTCAGCATACCATAGTCAAGTCTTCCTTGTACAAGAAATCTGAAAGTACATATTTAAGGAAGTTTCATTTTTCCCAGTGTAGTGCAATCATTTGATATGTCCTTCACTCTGTCATTTATGTGAAATTGATATGCATGCATTTAACCTGATGCTTTTGTTGAAAGCTATGCTCAGTTTGTTGGTATGAAAATATAAAAGCAGTCTTAACAATGTTAGTCATTATCTGACAATAAGCAAGATTACCTTTTCAGGTGCTATATGTTACTGGGATTTATTCACATAAATGATATATTTATTTTGTAAATGATTGTAGTTGAATATGCATGCTGTATAAGAAAATATCTTTCATTTCTTATTCCCTTCCTTATTTCATGTGTTTATTTGCTTACTTATCTGTCCATTATTTACTATGTTAACTGGTTTGATGTGCTGCTCACAATCCCATTTCAGCCATGACCTGGGAGAACATGTCGTTTCATTATTATTATTGCAGATAGTACAACTGAAACTATGCAATGTACATAGCTGTAAACAGCATATAATCACTTTTATAGAATTCATAGCATAGACACATAATATCAAAAAAGTAATCACTGAATTATTTGTTAAATAAAATGTGTTATGCTGACAGGTGACTGTCTGTTACTGATGAACAAAAATACTGTGATGTAAATTGACTAAACCACCTAGTCAGGTGGAAAATATATGCACGTGTTGTAGAGAATTTCTGCAAGGTAATGAAAGGACAAGACTAGCCACTACTGTATGCCACTAAAAATGGCAGCTGTGATGGACGTGCATGCAACCTCATAACAACATCAGGCAATATTTGTATTGTTACATATTTTATTCTCTGCCTTATTTACAGTAAATATGATGGAAAGTGATTATTTAATCTGTAATGTTCACATACCTGCTTTTTTATCCTATGTAAAAATATAAGCATTTATAATCATCAGAAAGATTGTTTCTTTTGGAATTTAATTGCATTGATGAGGTTTAAGATGTTTTGTAGTAAGGAGAACCAAACTGCAGGTAAAGTCTTACAAAATGCCATTTCTCCAACAGTGCAGTAGGGCCACAGTAAAGTGAGTGCATTTTCTTCTTGAAATATATGCTCTTTCTTACCTGTGCTTCACAGCAAAGTGTGGACAGTTTGAGCAGTGTAATAGCCTGAATGCTAACGACTCAGCAGAAGCATGGCTCTTTTCATTATGGCTGTTATTTGCTTACTTCCCTATCTGTTTATTGATTAGATAACTGGGCAGATGTGTTGATATGTTAGCCCCTTTCAGCCATGACCTAGATGGAAAGGCAACACAATGGTTACATCAAGCAGTGTAGAGATTAAATACTTAATATCAGTTTAACAACCTTATTTTCAATGATATAACATAAAAAGGTAATTTAAAGGACAGCAAGTCATGCTAACATTTAGCAAATTTATAGCAAATATAAGTCTCAAAATAACATAATGCTGCAATGTGTATATATATATATATATATATATATATATATATATATATATATATATATATACACAATATTGTATAAAAATATAGGTCAGTGGAGATTATATAGTTGGCTTGATAATGAATGCAAATACTAGGTTTCTTACCTATTATCATAAAACCATGTGTGCAGAAGGTCTAACAAAGACTTTTAAAGCATAGAAGAGTATCACAAGGCTTATATTAGGAGGGAGTATGTCCCATACAGTGTGCACAAATCAAAAGAAGGCTCTTTCACTAGTGACAGTTTTAGATGGGGACCAAGCTAAGTTAATGATATCTCCTTGGCTACTTTTTAATGAATGTTCTTGCTCAGAGAATGGAATTTTAGTTCTCAGAAGTGGGCAGTAGCCCTGAGTTATTATTTTAAATATGTGTGCTTAAAAGGAAGGTTATCCTTTCAATTTTTAGGATCCAATTTACAGAATGCAGCAGGTAACAATGGTGTGTGCAAGAGTCTGCTTCGAGTGCAAATCGGCGTATTATATTTGCAACTATTTGTAATCTTTGTATGCTATCTGCTGCATGAAATGCCAGTAAAAGAAGACTATATTCCACTTTAGGTGGAATCACATTTTTAGTTAAGTCAGTGTGTGAAACTGGGGCAGTGAATGAGAAATTCTGCAACAAAATGTTTATTCTGATAAGACTTTTCTGATAATGTTGTCAGGGACAGGTACAGAATAAGACCAAGATATCCACTTAGCTTTCCTTAATATGATACAATTATGCTTCAGTTCAGACTTTTGTCCTATCATCTTGTCTGGGTCCCCCTTTAACAAACAGACATTTTCCATATATATCCTCGGGGCTGCCATGATGATGTGATTTTCCTTATAGCTGAAGCTGCCATTTCTCTACCTTGATCACTTGTTTTGATTCATTACTGCAAATAAAAAATGCATAAACGTGGTCATACACAAAAAACTTTTGATGTAATCATCAGCCAAGCTACACAACATTATGTCTGCCTGCCATCCTTGCACAAAAAAAAATCCCTGTATAAAAAAGTTATGTAACACAAACCTCATAATTGTGTATCAGTATAGCCAAGTAAAGTTGCGCTATAGTAATATATTATATATACATTCAGAACAGCAAAGCAATCACTTTTTAACAGATTCAGCCCTCCCCCAGACCCTACTACTGTCATGTATTTATAATACTGTCATTTTTATTTAATACTGGTACTCAGAAATCTCAAAGTAAAGACACATGTATGTTTTGCCAACAAAATATCCTCACCACTGCAGGAATTCAAATTGTTGCATTTCTACTATGTATGCACAATTACTAAATCATCCCAAAATAAATGATTTTTATCAGTGATCATTAATCATTTCCACTGCTGCTTTAATGATTTCCCACTTTACATTATTCATTAATAGCCAAGATAATTTGCCCATCATATCAGTAAAATAAAAATTGCAAATGTACTTCACTAATTTTACTATTTTTTTAAGTATTGCATTTGAAATTTCAATATTTTAGCATTATTCCCTTACTTAAGGAAGCCTGCAGTTTCCGAAGACATTTGCTGCCTAAGTGGAGTGATCACAAGTCAATATGTTGCTATTCAACTATTTCACATAAATTCAAGTCTATTTTCATGTTTTATATGCTAATAAGAGCCTTTTACAGTTATCACTATGAATTGTAGTAATACGCAAACATGAACAGCCAGTTATGGACATACCTCACTCTTGGCTACTCATGACTGCTGCCTTCGGTTCTCGGGAATGTGCTGGAGACAACTACAATGCCCACT